>NW_025946537.1:0-23033 GCF_000764305.2 Hyalella azteca
CGCCGGTTACCCTCACATGCCACAGCAGTACGCCGGTTACCCTCACATGCCACAGCTGTAGGCCGGTTACCCTCACATGCCACAGCAGTGCACCAGTTACCCGCACATGCCACAGTAGTGCGCCGGTTACCCTCACATGCCACAGCAGTGCGCCGGTTACCCTCACATGCCACAGCAGTACGTCAGTTACCCTCACATGCCACAGCAGTGCACCAGTTACCCGCACATGCCACAGCAGTGCGCCGGTTACCCTCACATGCCACAGCAGTGCGCCAGTTACCCTCACATGCCACAGCAGTACGCCGGTTACCCTCACATGCCACAGCAGTGAGCCGGTTACCCTCACATGCCACAGCAGTGCGCCGGTTACCCTCTCATGCCACAGCAGTATGCCAGTTACCCTCACATGCCACAGCAGTGCGCCGGTTACCCTCACATGCCACAGCAGTACGTCAGTTACCCTCACATGCCACAGCAGTGCGCCGGTTCCCTCACATGCCACAGCAGTACGCCGGTTACCCTCACATGCCACAGCTGCACGCCTGTTACCCTCACATGCCACAGCAGTACGCCGGTTACCCTCACATGCCACAGCAGTGCGCCGGTTACCCTCACATGCCACAGCAGTGCGCCTGTTACCCTCACATGCCACAGCAGTGCGCCGGTTACCCTCACATGCCACAGCAGTGTGCCGTCTACCCGCATGATCATACAAGTACAAGGACAAAAAAAATTTAAACGCAAAGGAATTCCAACCGAGCGTTGGGGTGGAAGTGGGTGGAGCCAATGAGAGTTATAGTACCAATGGGCAAGCCAATATTTTAGCCTCAGGGCTTAAAGTTGGTCGTACTTAATTCTATTTTATATTTCCGCCGACATATTTTCCTAAAAATACATTGAAAAACCTAACTTTCAACCTGCTAAGGCACAAGTGGGCCACGCGATGGCACAAATGGGAGGGGCGCCGGCCTCGCGAGGGCACAGGTGGGCGGGGCGAGGGTACAAGGAAGCGGGCGCAGGCCAAGCGAAGGCAGAAGTGGGTGAAGCACGTGGTGCGCGAGGGTACAAGTGGGCGAGGCTCGAAGCGTGTGAAGGTAGGGGTAGGCGGAGCATGTAGCGTGCCAGGGTACAAGTGGGCGGAGCACGTGGTGTGCGAGGGTACAAGTGAGCGGGGCACGTGGTGTGCGAAGGTACAAGTGGGCGGGGCATGAAGTATGCGAGGGTAGGGATGGGCGGAGCGCGTGGTGCGCGAGGGTACAAGTGGGCGGGGCACGTGGTGCGCTAGGGCTGGGGTGGGCGGAGCATGCAATGTGCCAGGGTACAAGTGGGCGGGGCATGAACTGTGTGAGGGTAGGGGTGGGTGGAGCGCGGGTTGCCAGGAGCGTTTTGCCTCATGCGTTCAATTGATCATTTGTGGTGCGAGACGCGCGCGGGAAGTAGAGATGGTGTGGCGCGCTAATGGATTTCATTGGCGTCCATTAGAGGAGACCGCGCTCGCACCATTGCGTCCATTAAAACACTCATTGGCTCGATTAGTGAACTATATTGGCTCGATTGGTGCTGCCATTGACCACTTCAATTAACTCGTTCACACAATTATTGTGCCGTACTAGCCAGATTAGTGCGCCATATTGGCTTGATTGGCAGTAAAAATTGGCCATACAATTGAAACTTCCACGTGAAGTTTCAATTATAAAGTTCCTGGTATTCATTGGCTTAACCAATTGGCCAGTGATTGGCAGTTGAGTTTTACGCGATTGATATATAAAATGCGTGTTTAATTGGACGCAACATCAGGCTATATTAGCCTATATATTGGCTGAACATTTGATGTGATTGGCCGGGTAATTGGGTGTAACTGAACTTGAATTGATGTAAAATGATGTAAGTGAAAGTAAATGTACGTTCACTTATACATTTGTATATCGTCGACGTTCTTTCTGCCATTTTACGGTGAGAGAGACTAAAAAGGTAAATTGGATAATGGTTAGTTTGTACAAAAATTATTATATTCAAATTTATAATAACTCGAGGGGTAAAAAAAATTAATTTAAAATGTTTCCGAATGTGGTGATGCCTGGATTAATTTTTAGAAGCGTCTGAATGTCTGTATTAATATATTATGATATGTTTAAACATATATTAAATATACATATATTAGATCATTTCACACGGAATACATTTTCTATTCATGTGGATTTATTACAGATATACAGAAATATACAGAAACCGTTAATTTCTTGCAAATAAGATGCACTTACAGACCGTGAATCCTAAGCATGGATATACAAGTATGCGTAAATTTATAAAAACATGAATTCTGTCAAACAAAAAACACAGAAAAAATGAAATTTGTGCGTAATTTAACAGATAATTTGTGTGAATTCAAAAATTTAAATTTATTCAAATTTAACTTTTAACAGCAATTAATTTTATGCATCACGTAGAAGCTTTCAAATTCGTGTATAAATTCACACAAAAACCGTGAATTTATTATACATTCATACTCCATACATTTCATGCGCACGTAATTATACACAGACCCAGGAATTCATTTAAATGCGCCTCAAAGAAACGCAAAATTCTTTCATATGTACTACCTTAATAAAAATACCTATCATTAATTGTGATTAGTTTGGAAGTTTAATTTTAATTCAACTTTTCTTTACTCTAAGTTATTTGATATTATCTAAAATATAAAATATATTTTATTTTCATTTGTAACTTTATCAGAAACCGACAAGTTTTCTTTATTTAATAGATAAAATATATCGCCCATCCACTTGAATTATTTTTGGTTTTAAAACATAATTTTTGATGCTGAATAATGACGTTATTAATGTTTTGTTTTGTCTGGAAAATGATCCAGTAAATGAGCAGGATTATAAAGATGAATTATCATGTAATATGGATTTAATAGTATTAATCTGGACGTAAAATTGTACATTTTTTCATCGTACCCTAAAGACAAGAACTATCAACAATGAACTACAACTGCAATGACATGGCCCAGCAATGCCGATCGTCGCTGCGACAGCCTGAAGAACGTAACCAAACCAGTCACAGCAACGCTAGTTACCTAACTACAACCACTACTAGTGTGAGCCAGCAACAAGTCCAGAACCATCAGGGCAACCACTCGTCGACAGGTATCATCAACCATCAACCATCTTCGAGCAACACTCATCTACCACACGCCTCAGTTCTTGCTCATCTGCAAGGTTCTCCTGAAAGTCAGGTCTCACTTTCGGGCCTTGCCCAACCTTCTTCAACTCAGTTTTCGTCTCTTTCAGGACACCCACAATCTTCTCCTAACATACCAAATACGCCCTTAACTGGACATCATCACTCTAGTTCCAATACCCAACATTCTTCTCACTCTAATCATCCACAACTGACTTCTAATACCCAACCCTCCCATTCATCACTTACGGTAATCACCCAACCATCATCTAATACCCAAATATCTTCCCACTCCAGCAGTGACATACCATCTTCATCCAGTAACCTACACTCCCCACTCATGAGTGTACAACCACCTAACCACTTCCAGTCAGTGGTGACATCGTGTGGGGATGCAGGTATGGATGCAGGAACCTACACAGGAGGGTACCACAGCATCCACCTGATGTTGGGACTGTCCACGGATCTGATGTTGGCTCCTTTCTCCAGCCCCCAGCAATACGCGGACCCAAACCGTAGTCCTGACGAACCATGTCCTTCTCCGACGATGATCCAGAGACAACACACCATATCTCCCGTCAAAGTCACAACTTCTGTTCGATCATCAACCTCAAAACAACAGGTGAAGGATACCTATGAAGGATCTTCAAGAGGGACATCTGCCGAACTCACCTGTCGGTACGACAGTCCTGATCCACAAATGTCGGAAAGGACTTTTTTGAGGCCAGGATCGGAATACCTGAGCCATATCGCGCAGCCTCCTTCTTCCGACATGACGACCATCAACAGTGATAGCATCAACACAAGTTCCTTGATCAACGGCAGCGATAGCACCAACATCTCAGTTATCAACAGCACCAGCAGCAACACTGTCAACAGTTCTTCAACAGCCGCACAGTCTTCTTCAGTGAAGAGGAAACTTGAAGCAGACGCTGCAGGATCTTCTGAACTGCAGAGCGCTGCAGACACGGCAGGTTAGCAGACATAGAATATGACAGACAACTGAACTTTCATTTTTAAATCATTTTTATATCTACCGAATTACTAAATTCTTTTTGTTATAAATAATTTCATACGAATGAAATTGATCGGACGGGTAAATCCCTTCGTTAGTTAAAAACAAACTCGTAGTTTTGAAATTGTTAATTTTTTTAATATTCTAAAGAAAAGATTCATCAAGATTCATAAAAATATTCAAAGATTCATAAAAAGCGATTCATTCAAAATCTATCAAGGTATTTTTTTCTGAATGGATGCAGGATATCCGGCCTCATATAAAATTAATTGTAATAAACAGTTGAGACTTCAGCTAAAATAGATTCACGAAATTCATAATTATTTCAACAGGGGTTAAATGTAGTACAGGTGTATATAGTAAACCAGCATGATAAATAAGTGCGTGCTAAAAGGGCTGAATATATTATATTGTATGGCTGAAATAAATTTAGAATTTTATTGTACGGGCTAAAATTACTCAGGATTTTATTGCATGGGCTAGAACAATTTAGGATATTAATGTATGGGCTAAAATAACTTAGGAAATTAATGCATGGGCCAAAATAACAAAGGATATTATTGTATGGGCTAAATAGCTTTGGATTTCAATGTATGGGCTTAAATAAATTAGGATATTAATATATGACCTAAGATAACTTAATAGGATATTAATGTATTGGCTAAAATAACTTAGGATTTTATTATATGCGCTAAAAATAAATAGGATATTAATGTATTGGGTAAAATAACTTAGGATATTAATGTATGAGATAAAATATCTTAGGATTTTAATGTGTGAACGAAAATAATTTAGGATTTTATTTAATGGCCTAAAATAACTAAGAATTTTACTTAATGGGCTGTAGCAAAGGTGGGTAATAACTTAGGATTTTATTGTATGGGCTAAAAAAAGTAAAACATGTTCGAACTAAAAGGGTCGAACATATTCTATATGGCTACAAAAGCTTAGGCTGTTTGTGTATGGGCTAACGATATTTGCAGAGCTGGGCAGCGCTACTTTGAAATGTAGCGGCCGCTACCGCTACATGCTCTAAAAGTAGCGGGCGCTACCACTACCGCTCCAATTGCTTAAATATAGCGCCACTACCGCTACAATTGCATAAATGTAGTGGCCGCTACCGCTACCGCTACATGATCTAAATGTAGCGGGCGCTACCGCTACCGCTACATGATCTAAATGTAGCGGGCGCTACCGCTGCCGCTACAATTGCTTAAATGAAGCGCCGCTACCGCTACATGTAGCGCGCTATTGTCCACCTCTGGATATTTGTATGTAGCCGGCAATAGAAAAACATTTCATAATAAAATGTGAGCTAATAGAAAAATTCATGGTTACATATAATAATTCTGTATAGTTAGATAATTAATTTGAAAATTTGCAGGCGATGCGACGCCGTCCTCGACATCAGGCCGCAAGGCGGAGCCCAAGTCCAAGAAGGGGGCGGCGGAGGGCGGCGCCCCCACCGTCAAGAAGAAGAAAACGAGGTGATTAGTGATGTTATTGTGTGACATGGGTTATATTGTATAATATTATTACTTGACATATGTTTTATTGTATAAAAATTAGCATGTAACATATGTTTTATTGCTTTATATTATTAGGGTAACATGGGGCAGTGGGCCCACTGCGGGTCACGGGCCCATAGCGGGTTTCTCGCTAAGTATGGCAGATATTGGTCCGTGTTCTCTACCGCCGGTCGACAGTTTCACTGGAATGAAGTGTACGGATTTACGTTTTGCTAAGTGCTTGCGTTATTAAGTTCTTTGTGAACAACTGTTTTAGCCCAGATAATAGTTTTTTTTTTTTGTTTCTAAATAAAACTTTTTCGATTACTGTAGACGAAGCTTTCGAAATTACTTTGAATTATATTTTCAAAGTAATATTTATGGGGATAATTTTGAGACCAAGTTTAGACTATTAGCTTTTAAAATAAAATGTTGACACGATATAAATTGAAATGATACCTAGTGGGGCAACGGGCCCACGCGTGTCACGGGGCAAAGCGCCCATGGTGAAGTCTTGTGTTATACATCATTAGATTTGTCTCAATGACCTTTTCAAACTATGACTAGCTTTTTGAATTACAAATTACACTTCATATTGCATGATTTTCTGATATGTCGCCTCAAGGCAGCTGGTTTAGCTTCTAGTTATGCGTATGTATGACCCCTTATCGAGTTATTGACTCTTGCCTTGCCAAAAGTTGATTTCAGTCAACACCAATGAGCCAAAAGTTGATGCGTTTTTATGGTGTTGGCTGAAATCACGATTAGGCACGAATTCTCTGCACATAATATCTGGGTTATGGACGAAACTGGAACGAAGTTCTTTTCTGATCAACTAAATATATTTTTTCTAGTCAAGGATACATTTTTTTCATGTCAAGGACGAATTTTTTATCGCAAGGATATATTTTTCAAGTCAAGGATGTACATTTTTATGTCAATGAAATATTTTTTTTCACGTCAGTGATAGATTTTTTAAGCCAAGAGTATATTTTTTTCAAGCTAAGGATATTATTTTTTGAGTTGTTAAAAATGAACGAATGTCGTATTTTTTATTACATTTTTCTTATTTTTAACTGTAAAGTGTTGTTTTTTTCATTTTTAAACGAAAAATATGCAATTGTGGTAAAGGGACCAATGGTGGGCGCCTTGCCCCAAGCCCATGGACCCATTGCCCCAGTGGTGGGGCAATGGGCCCATTTTGACACTTTTTACAAAATGGTGTTTCATTAAAAATTGGAAAACTCTATAGGCGCCTAATTCACATCATACATTCCCCATTAGTTGTACCTTTAAACAAAACAAAGAACCACCTCGTATCAATTAAAACTTCATCAAAAATTTAGTTTAGAAAAAGGGGGGGCGCTACCCTATGTTGCCCTATATAAAAAATGTTTTATTGCTTAATATTATTATATAACACGTGTTTTATTGTATAATATATGTAAATTTATTACGTACATAATGCTTAACTTGTGTAGTGTACCCATAGTACTGCATGATTAACAAATGTAAGATCCCAGCTCTGTACGCCAGTTTCTGGTCAGAATCGGCGAGGAGGCCGGGCGGTTAAGCACAGCAGAATTGTAGCAGTGAGTTGCGAGTTCGAGACCGCAAAATGCTGTGAATGTTCTGCGATGTTAAGAATTTCTTCAACGTCGACACTTCTATTCTATTCTAAGTACACGTAGCGGCCTAAGTACACGTGGCGGCCTGAGCTATAGTACACGTAGCAGCCTAAATACACGTAGCAGCAGCCGTAGCGGCCTAAGTACACGTAGCGTAGCAGCCTAAATATATTACATTTTAAATAATATATATATTTTTATTTGTGTAGTTTAGCAGAAGCTGTTCTTTAATGCAGGTTTCATATATTTTTTTATTTTATTAATATATAATATATATTATGATTTTATATCTGTATAACAGGACGACGTTCACGGCCTATCAACTAGAGGAGCTAGAACGAGCCTTCGAACGTGCCCCCTACCCCGACGTGTTCGCCAGGGAAGAGCTTGCTCTGAAGCTCGCCCTGTCAGAGTCCAGGGTGCAGGTGTGGTTCCAGAACCGCAGGGCCAAGTGGAGGAAACGAGAACCTCCGAGGAAGAACTACATTCCACCAGGTGAGTCATAGATGAATATATAAAGGAAGTTCTAGAATTTATTGCGGTTTTTATGGATATTGGATCTATTAAAGTTCTAGCTCACCATGATCTCTAATATGGTTCCAATTTATGGGATTCCTTCACATCCAAATAGTTTTATTTTCTATGCGTAGCACGGGTACGTCCTTTTGTCGGCAAAATTGTGTCAGGATGACCCACGCGAATGTAAAAATTGCATCGGTATTTGGACAAAATCTCATTCATTTCACTGGCTAATAAGTTCGCTCTAACTCTGCTTAGATAGGAGAAAAATATCTTAATTTTCTCATAGTATTTAGCTTTTTATTTTGAATATTGCATTGCAACTATAAAAAGATATTAACTTTATATTACAAGAGATTTGATAAGAGGAAACGGTGCACAATGATATTCATGAAGTGTGACATATATTTTTGAAAAAAAGTTATATATTTTTTATATGACACATGACATATATTTTCTTACTAAAGTTATTCTTCGTAACTATTGTCATTTTACTTTTTATATTCGCTTATATTTTTTTAATACTAGATGTTTCAGTTATATTATTATTTTCCGTATATTTTAGGTCTCTCAGCGGCGGGGTTCGGGGGCCTCGGACCCCTGCAGTTCAGTGCCGGGGATGCAGCCTCGGGGGGCTGGGGCTACGCTCCCCACTACGACCACCTCAACCTCTTGCCTTCTTCTTCCCCTTCTGGTGCCTACTCCTACCCTCCTCCTCCCCACGCTCCCCCATCCCACGTATATGGGTATCCTCCTACTCTCCAGTCTGCCCCTCCTACGTCTGCAGCAAGCGACTACTACTTGCAGGACATCCGGGACTTTTCTTCCGCCCCTAGTCTTAGTCTTGGAGGTCTAGGAAGTCTACAGAGCTTCCCGCCAATCCTACAGGATGAACCTGAGTTAGGAGGTCACAGTGAGTTACATCATCACCTGCATCACCACCAGCAGCACATGGAAGGTGTTAAACAGGAGCCCGATGATGGAGGTACTTGTGGTCCGGACCTCATGGGGACCGCCATCACCTCCATGTCGACGCCTCTCATGGGCCACAACGATACTAAAGACGCCACTAACAACTTGCCATATCTCGCCTTGCCTTCTTTTTTAAGCTAAAGCAAGACCTGCAAGCCATGCAGCAACAAAATGGCGGTAGTGTTGAATGTGTTGATAATTTGATGTCAAAGAATTTATCTTTATCCCGTTTCATTTCCAACGAAACTCGCGATTTTGTTCCATCGGCGAGTGCATCCAATGTCGGTCTGGAGACCAAAGAAGTTCCAGGAATCGCTGAAACTGGCAAAAGCTTCACAGTTTATTGTGATCTCTCAGACAGTAGTTTTATCCAATCAACGCTGCCACAAAGATGTCCTCCATCAAACACAATTTCAATAATAGAAAACCCTATTCCGAAACTGCTGCCTTCATATTCTGATGAAACTGGGATCGTTTTTCGAAATTTCCAATCAGGGACAAGGCAAAGCTCTGACCCGATGCTGGCCAGTCTAAACCTGTTCCCTCAACACAACAACGGTATGATGTACGAAAATAATACCGTGATGAACCACCAGCCAAGCTTTCAAGAGAACGAAAAGCATAGGATGACGTCACAACACCAAGCGGACTTGTTTCTTAACGTACTAGATTGCGAGGCGGAGGACTACCTTGAACAGGCGCTCATGAATACACACGCAATCTTATCCGACCAGGAGCAGATAACGCACGACATATTGACTGAACAGCAGCAGAACACCCACGCCATCTTAACTGAAGAGGAGAAAACAAACGATATGTTCACTGAACAGCAGCAGAACACCAACGATATGTTTACTGAACAGCAGAACACCTACGCCATGTTCACTGAAGAGCAACATTCCAATCACCCCATACTGGCCGAACAGGAACATACCACCCACCCCATCTTGGCTGAAAAGGAACATACCACTCACTCCATCCTGACTGAACAGGAACATACCACTCACTCCATCCTGACTGAACAGGAACATACCACTCACTCCATCCTGACTGAACAGGAACACACCACTCACTCCATCCTGACTGAACAGGAACATACCACTCACTCCATCCTGACTGAACAGGAACATACCACCCACTCCATCCTGACTGAACAGGAACATACCGCTCACTCCATCCTGACTGAACAGGAACATACCACTCACTCCACCCTGACTGAAGAGATGCAACACCCAGAAAAATGAGCGAGATTTGGTCCAAATTTCTACGACTCGGTTTACCCCCTTGCAAAAAGACGCATCTGTGTTAAGGGAAGAAAGTGTGTCACTATTTTGACAAAATGACGCACTCATTTTTCTACGTGCATCGCGTTGTACCAAAAAGGCAACTCGTATCTCTGAGCTATTCATTATATTTTATATTGTACAGAACAAAACATTATTTTTGATGTTCTTGTAAGAATCTTGAAACATTTTTTTTTCTAACAGATATACGGAACCTAAATATTGGCCGTACTTTTTGAAACGTTTCATTGCAACAACGTTTTTATCTAGGATATCTAATGCCCTGTAGATACTAATACTTATATAATGAATTATTGTTGTAATAAATGAATAATAAGCGTTATTCACCACGCATTCACGGTCCAGACAAGTAAAACGTCTAGAACATCGTTAGTAAAAATATTATTGAAACACGTTCATCGTTTTCATGATGTGTAACTGTTCGCAATGTGCCTCTCTTGTTTTGCTTTATAGTATATGTAATAAATAACACTGTTCTCACTTACTTATTATACTTGATAACTGTATAGTGTTTTATCTTAAATTCACCATCCCTTCTCTGATATTGTTGAGGTTATTTAAATATAAAGAAATATATAAATCAAATGCCGCTTTTGACATACAAATCAAGTTTAGAATGAATTTATAACCGAATTAATGAAATCTTATCTGAAAAATTCACGCATACGAATTAAAATGAATACTTAATTTCATTAAAGATCATCACAAAAACGCATTATGCTTAAAAATTTTTAATCTTAATTAGAAACTAGTTTAGCGTTCAGGTCAACTTGACATCTCATCAAATGGAATGATTCAACAAGGAGCAGTGAATCACGGGTTTGAGGTCCAGCTAGCTGTGAAAATATGCAACGTCTATAATCAGATGCAGAGAAGACATAATTTTTTCTTCATAAGTGAAACTTCTACTTTATGTTAATAATAATATAATTAATAAACCATCGCCATATCCCCGTTTTACTGAAGAAAGCTAATAATGATCAAACACCATGAAGATTATTGCAAGATCTTATTCAATTTAAACCATTTACAATAGCTAAGTTGAACTCCGAGGTGACGAGAAGTTTTATACACATACACACAAATAAATGTTACATTAATGCCCATTTTTTAATAAGATAGTTTTATAATTAATAGGGGGGCTTCACTAATTAGATAATTAGAAGAGATCATTAACAATAGTTTCAAATAATAGAAAACTAATGCATTTTATTCGAGTAGCATCCATCCTTCAAGTATCCTTCGGAAACTCTTCCAAGAAGTATCATCTATCAAGTATCATTGTACTAATATCTATCACGTATCTTCTTACGAGTAATACGTCAAGTATTCCAGTTATCTTCAGACAAGTATCCTGTTGAAGTGTATAAGTATCTGTATTAGTTTCTGTATATCAATGGATTATAGCAACGCTGGATTATAGCAACGCTGGATTATAGCAACGCTGGATTATAGCAACGCTGGATTATAGCAACGCTGGATTATAGCAACCAGCAGGAGTATATCTATAAGTAAATCCCTCCAGAATTAATAAATAAATAATAAGGAATAATAATACAAAGAATATTAAAATAATCGTGTGGATATGAAGCACATGTTCTACATTAACAGTGACCGAATAACTGTAAGAACACACATGTTCAACAGCAACACACATGTTCAACAGCAACACACATGTTCAACAGCAACACACATGTTCAACAGCAACACACATGTTCAACAGCAACACACATGTTCAACAGGAACACACATGTTCAACAGCAACACACATGTTCAACAGCAACAGACATGTTCAACAGCTGTCTCTTATACACATCTAGATGTGTATAAGAGACAGGTTCAACAGGAACACACATGTTCAACAGCAACACACATGTTCAACAGGAACACACATGTTCAACAGCAACACACATGTTCAACAGCAACACACATGTTCAACAGAGACACAGACGTTCAACAGTATCTAAGTCATTTAAAACATACAAATATACACTCGTCCTACATAGACTACAAATGTATGTCGATAATTACAAATACAGCAGTGAATGCAGTGAATGTATGACACCTACAGCAGTGAATGCAGTGAATGCAGTGAATGTATGACATCTACAGCAGTGAATGCAGTGAATGTATGACATCTACAGCAGTGAATGCAGTGAATGTCTGACACCTACAGCAGTGAATGTATGCCACTTACAACAACAAAAGATGATGTATGAACATATGTCGTTTATAAGAGTTACCGTTCAACATAACTTTCCCCTCACACGTAGCGCAGCCTAACTCCTCATTCGCAACATGAAGTTGCACATGTTCAACAGTCTCGCCATGTGTAGAACTCATCTCAAAACATGCGGGGCATTTCAAACATGGGTCAGAAGTGACACGTTCCTTGGCAAGATGACGAAGTGAATGTTCTTTGTACGCATCTTTGTACTTAGACGTGTATGAACATGAGGGGCATGCGTATGTGGAGGAGTGGCCGTGTATGTGGCGGAGAAAATGTTTCATGAACTTGGTGGAGAACGTGCACTTGGTGCACACGAGCCTCTCATCCAGGTGCGTCAGGAGGTGGTCTTTGAACCTGTGAATAAATACTGCGTTAAAAAGAGTTTTTTAAGTTGAGTCATAAGTATAAAAACTAATACAAAAGACAGTACCTATAAATCAATACGTACTGCATTAACAAGTGGTTTTTAGTCGAGTCATGAGTATAAGAATCAATACCATAGACAGTATAAGTAAATAATGCATAAAAAGTATTTTTAACTTGAGTCATAAATATAGGAACCAGTACAATAGACAGTATAAGTAAACACTGCATTAAAAAGTTCACTAATTCATGTCTCCGTGAATTTGTAAAGAATTTATGAATAAAATGAGTCTTTTTACCCCAAGTCTATAAGCAAAAGGTAATGCATTAAAATTCAGGTTTTTACCTACCTAACCTACCTAAAATTCAGCTACCATTACCTAGTAGCTACCATTACCTAGTAGCTACCATTACATAGTAGTAGCAGCTACCATTACCTAGTGTTAGTAGCTAGTATTACCAAGTGGCAGCTACTAGTAATAGCAGCTATCATTACCTGTATTTGAACCTGGGAGTGTTGGGGCGCCTGAAGGTGCAGAAGGGGCAGACGATGTGTGCGGGGTGGCCGTGCTCCAGCGAGTGCTTGCTGAACTGGATGGGGAACAGGCTGGAAAACTCGCAGTGATGGCAATAAAGGCGGGAGTGCCCAACCTCTATACGGCTTTTTGGCTCCATGATATTAGGTTTTACATATCTCTCCTTTAATATTGTCTTCTAATATTTTAAATATTGTTTCCCTATGGAGAATGGAAAGAAGCTTTCTGATTTATGCAGTGTTGAACACAGGCAAATGTGATCATGATCTATGAACAAGTGATAAATTTAGAAAGATATTTATTATGATATTTATTCAGCTTCTTTACTCATATAATATTTAGAAAATATTGAGATTTTGGCACAGTTTTTGAAATATTTTTAGAGGAGATTAGGTAAAATGCATCATAAAAGTCAATCAAAACATTCAAATATAAAAGTAAAATTCTATGTGCACTAAACATACCAGAATTTTCTATGTTTATCAAATTCCCTATTGCATTTTTCCCCTCAATTTTTTGAAACTATGAAATCTTAGATTTAGTTGCAAATATATAAGAGCAAATTATAACATCAGTCAATCAAATTTACAAGAACAATACACATTTTTAATGACCAATAAAGCCATGAAATTGACTCATGTCTGGACCTCATCAAAGCTCTGAAGAATAACTAGAGTTTTGATTTATTTAAAGCAATTGAGTTCAATTTATTAAACACTTTGAATAAATTACAAGAGCTGATGAATAATAAAAGTAGTTTACATTTGAAAAAATAATCAAATCAGGCAATCAAAAATATTCATTTCACAGCTGTTAACTGCGAGTAGGTGATCTAAGTTGGTCCAAACCTTTGAATCAAAAATATATATGGCACAGCTGCAACTAACCCTTAAACTGAGTGCAAACCCTTGATTATTCTTCTATTTAATAAGGCAGCCAGACCGAGCAAGGCTGGTAGCTTCATACATAAGCAAAAGGTCAAGTAAATGAGTCCTCTAATAATGTATTTTAATGTTACTGGTAATCTAGTAAAAGAAACTAAATTTAATTATGGCCTCATGGATGGAAAAATTCTGCCTCAGGCCTGCTTTGAGATTAGTATGAAATTTTGTTTTCATGACCTGACAAAAGCTTAGCTATCTATTTAGCCTTATTTTTGGCCTACCTATTAAGCCTTATTATTGTATTTAGTAATATAAACTTTAAAAATTTCCTATTTTATTGAAGGTCAAATAAGGGGTGGTCAATAGCTTATCCCTTAGAGGTAACTTATATTGGCATCAGCATAGAAGACATTGCTAAATTTAGCCTGTTGCTGATACTAAACACAGTGTAATTTTCACAACTGGCCAAGACTTCAACCCACAAGTCACTGCTACAATCTTGGTGCTCTTTAACTCTTAGTTAATCCCTAAATGAGCTACACACACTGAGGGCATCATTGCCTTCACATTTTAATGCAAGGGCTCACTATAAGAAATGGTTAAGTTAGGATTTTCACCTATGGATTTTCAAGCTAAACCCGCCAACCATAAATTGGATGCTAAGTGCCCTAAATCTGTTACAATCAAACGGGGTAATAAGGAACGGACAGGGCAAATTGGAACAGCTGTCCCACATTTTGTAGAAATGTTGTAGCAGCTAAACTAATCAAAATATTGCAAAACTAAAAATAGTGGCATAAACTTCAACATTTTTACCTACTATCTATATAGCATAAAGTAAGTTAAAAAATATTACATTTATAACCTCTAAAAAATCTCTGAAAAAAAGTGTGAAAAGTGAGATTTTGGAGATGTACCTCTGTTAAGATCTGTAGCAAAAAAATATTTGCCGGATCAAAAAATTTTACTTACATAAAAGTTGCAAACAGGTTTTGGCTTAAAAACTTGATTAACAGAATGCACATATCTCATTCCAAAAAAATATGGCAGCCATTTCTGCAGGATGGGGTAATAAGGGACACCCCCCGGGGTAATAAGGGACACCTCTAAAAATGCAATTACAGTAGAACCTTGATTAGCAAAGGCTCCAGTTTATGAAAAAAAAATTAACAAAAAAATTTTGACTATATTTACTTTGCTCAGCTAAAAAAATTCACTTGACAAAAAATTAATGCATCATCGGTCATCACAAAATTGTGCAGAGAATGTCATAGATAGAATTATGCACGAGCAACATAAAATGAAAAGTAAATAAGGGGGGTTTCTACCCTAAAGTTTTCAGATTTGGCTTTTCCAGTTTTTAGTCTCATCTTAAAGCTGACATTCTGCCCTATCCAACGGTACCATTACCATCACTGTACATTGATTTATGCATTCACAAAAGATCATGAAAGAAGGGGGGTGGGGGAGTTCTTCAACAAATAGAATAGGAGGAAATTTGCTGCAAGCACTTTAAACAGAGTGTCTGCTTGAGGTGCACCTTAGTTACCCGCCTGGCATCATATGAGGAGGTGTGCATGCAGTTGCTCCCACCATCCTTGACTGGAATCAAACTCCCGTAAAGTTTAGTTTTGTATCCTTGCTATACATTGAGTGCCTATTGCACTGCGTGCGGGACTTTGTTGCACTCTCCTGAACATTCACACTTATTGTTACGGCATACCTATCTCCTCCTAGAGTTTTGAAGCTACAGCGATGAGACATTTACCATTCGATTTGTAAAGACCATACCTATTGAGTAACGAAGCCTTTTTTTAGAATTGTGCATAGTTTGGATTCAAAATGGGGGGAGGGGGGAAAATCTGAAGAAAATGAGAAGGAAATGGGAAAATGTGTAAAAAAACTAAGGCAAAAATAAAAAAAAATCAGGCTTCATTACTCGATTTGCATGGTCTTTACGAATCGAATGGTATATTTTTCAATGCTGTAGCTTGAAAACTGTAGGAGATAGATTTTCAAAGTACCCCTTTTTTTGTCCATTTTCTATGAATTTCACGTTTTCTATTAATTTTTCAAAAAAAATCCTATTAACAAAATCTGCTTGTATTTTGGTTCTATATATATGTGTGCAGTTTTAGAAAGATCCACTAGTAAATGTGGAAGTTTTTCTGGGGGGTAGACACCCCCCTTAACCTAAACTACAATATGATTTATTTCTCCAAAAAATATGATATTTGTCACTAGAATATTCCTCTCTGTGTCAGGTATGTTTTTTACTTTCTTTTTTTGTTTTAGTGAATTCGATGGACTCAATTAGAATGGAGAGAAATTACAAGCTGTCCTGTAAGCTTACAGATACAGAAGAAATGCTACATGGCTGCTGATACAAAGCTTGCAGTGGACAGGGTTGTTGTCAATGCTCAATGGCATTTTCATGGAAATGGTAATTTCACATCAATAATATGGTAATTTCACATCAATAATATGGTAATGTATAGATATGGTAATATCATACCAATAAAGGAAAAACAAGCAGAAATCACAGAAAATATCATTTATTATACATCTACATCATCTACCAAGGAAAAGGAGGACTTCAGAGTACTGTTAGTAATAGATGAGTACAGTATATTCTGCATGCTTCAAACGTTTTAAAATTAAGTTCTATTTCAAGTGTCCCAGATTACCCCATTACCAGGGGCAATTTGGGCCGCTTTTATTTTGCATCTGGCACCTGCCTACTTACTTTCCATACTTTTAATGGAATCTTAAATTATTTAACAAGAAGAAAAAATCATATGATCATTAATGAGTAAATGTGAATAAAAATAATGAGAACTGAAATCATTAATATGCCATATTGGTTTTATCATGAGATTTTATAGAGTAAAAAACATCTACCATATATTTTATATTTTAATGGCAAAAGATCTTTACAAACACAGGTGAGATAGCTTTCCCATTAAATGGACAAATTGCAACAATCAAATTAACTGTTGCTATTTACTTCTATGTTGTGGCTGATGTTGTTTTGATGTGGTAAGAAGAAGATGAGATGTTTATGTACTTGAACTTGAACTTGAACTTGAACTGAACCGACGTTTGAGGCCCTCCTGGGCCATGTTCGTCGCTCGTTGTGCTGCTAGCTGCATGGTACTTGCATGTGCGCGTGGTGACACTAAGTCACTAGTGGTAGCAGGATGGGTCATAGAGAGAGGGTAGGGACTGCCAGTGATTATCCAGCCTGTTTTTGAAGGCGTTGACTGATGGGGCGTCGACGACACTTTGGGGCAGACTATTCCAGGTTGTTATTACCCTGTTGGTGAAGAAGTGGCCTCGGATATTGAGTCTGAACCTGTTTTTCTGCAACTTCATGGTGGAGCCTCTCAGTTCGTAATTGGCCGGGGGGTGTTCGAATCGAGGTCGCTCGGTACAATATATGCCGTGAAGGTACTTATAGACCTCAATCATGTCACCTCGACAGCGACGGTGCTCAAGGCTGGGCAATCCCAGGGTTCTCAGTCTCTCTTCATAAGACCTGCCCTTCAGTGAAGCCAGCAGTTTAGTGGCACGTCTCTGGACATCCTCCAGCTCACAGCATAGTTGTTTTGTCTGGGGGTTATACACTGAATGACCATACTCAAGGGCCGGTCGCACTAGGCTCTTATATAGTGTCACAAATGTTTTTTCCGTCAGGCAAGTGAATGAGCGGCGAATGATGCCCACAATTCTGTTAGCTTTCGATGTTGCTTGAGCCACATGTTGATTGAATGATAGAAACCTGGAGTTATTTGGAGTTATTTTACCAAAAAATAAAATTGATTTTACCACCCGGTCAAAGAAACCCCAAAAGCTGGGGTAACAAAGACCATCACTTTTTTTTAAATTAAACTATGAGAGGCAGGAGCCAACAATTTATGGTGAGTAACTATCAATATGGTGATTAATAATTCAGTATCAGTAATTTATGGTGAGTAATAAATTATCAAAACTATGAGAGGCAGGAGCCAGCAATTTATGGTCAGTAAAGCTAGAGTATAGACCTGTATTTTGCATGTTTCAATATAAGTTTAACTTATCTAGTAAAAAAAATGGCATCATTTTGTAAAAAAAGTGGTCAGAGTTACCCCATTTTATGGTACACAGCATTTATTATTCAACTACAATAAAAAATTTGCATCACACGGATACTAACGCTTAAAAAAACATTTTTTGTGCAAATGAAATCGGATTGTGACTGCAATAATCAAACTACAAATCATTCTGGGGTAAAATGCTGCTAAATGGGAAGTTTATAATTCATTTAGATGATTTATTACAAAACTGCTTTAAGCAAAGCATGAAGTGGTACCAACAACTGTTCAAGTTATTGGCAAAAACTGTAGCTAATGCCTGGGTGCTTGGTGATCAGTTCTATATTCAGTAAAAATTGATGTGAATTGCTGAAGTCGTTGAAGATTACTGAATGTATTTTCACTAGTAATAGGTCAGACATGTGAAGAAATGTTTCTATAACCTAATCACAATGATTTTAGATGTTGTCGTTCCAGCTTTAAAGTATTTGAAGCTGAGTATCTGAACTTCATGCCATGACGAGCTACTGATCTGAGTCTTACTTCAACATAATTGCAAAAAAAAGGAAGTTAGTTGGTGCTAAAGTGAGACAAAAATCTAGAAAAGTAACTATCAATTGCTAGCCCAGTACTCGGAATCTGTATCACTGTTTATCTTGCTTTTTACAGTGCCATTCTGTTTCTGTGTGAGCTTAGGTAACTTTCGAATGACTAATACTTATTTTTCTACTACTATAATCAATACCAATACCGAAAAAATGATTTTCAACATATTGGAACAGGATAACCCCCTTTATTAAATACTTTTTCTTTTTTGTACCCACTCATTATTTCAGGCTACATTCCAACTACTAAGATTCTTATGATTCGATTGCACGACGTTCATATAGGTTTTTGAAAACATTATTGTCAATTATCCATCATAATTTTCACAAGTTTATGATCTGGCTGATATTTTAAAAAGCTTTTTTTGAAAAATTAAATTTTTTACGCGTGCACCATATATGGCGCACATCGCAGTTTGGGACATGCATGCATGTAGCGTATATGGCGCACGTCGCAGTCAAAGTGTCAAGTAGCAAGAAGTTGAAAATTTAAGTAGCAGGAAGTTACAACTGAGCATGGTTGTTGTACGTTCTTCACAAGAGAGAGTCATAGAATAAAACTCAAGGCATTAATTAGATTAAGGTAATTAGATGTGAGATAGCTATCAGAAGTGCATCTGTAATTGTAGACGATGTCTGAACATTCACAAAAAATAAGACATGAATTTCTTCAAGCTGAAAAGGAATTTGTGAACTGTTGTAGTTAAAAAACAACCAATTGGAAGAATCTGTTGACCAGCAAGTAATATCTATCTATATATATTTTTTATGTATGTATCTGTATATACAGATTACATGTATCTGTACATACAGATTACAAATATCTGTCTATTCTACGAATGTAATCTATGAACATTCCACCTAAAAGCACATGAGATGGTGAACCAACATATGTCGTCTGAATCCTCTAGAATTCAACATAACTTTTCCCTCACACTGAGCACAACTAAACTCTTTATTTGCCACATGAAGTTGTAAATGCTCAACTGTCTGCGCATGCTTAGCATTGGTTTCTAAACAAGCCGGACACTTCAAACATGGGTCAGTCTTGACACGATTTTTTGCAATATGTCGTAGATTGTGTTCGTAAAACTCTTCCCTGTGCCGAGTTGTGAACGGACAATAATAGCACTTGTGCATGGCAGAGTGGGCCCGCATGTGTCGCAGGAAGAAGGGCATGTTCTTGGTAGTGTAGGGGCAATGGGTGCAGGCTAAGTTCTCCTCCAAATGCAGTAACAAGTGATCCCTGAATCTGCAGAGAACAAATTTATTTGGTCAAGGAACTGATAAGCAAGAAACATGTATTATAATTAGCTATACATGTGATCTGTAAGTACAGGTTTATGTAAATATTTACATATATGATAATATATTAGATCCCTGAACCTGAGAAATTAATGATTTGTAATTAAAAACTTCAAATCTTATTGGGTGTCACTAAAACTACCAAATTATGAGCCTATATAAAAGTATGTAGAATATACTAGCTCATTTGAATGATTTTTCATATTGCAGACTTAAATATCAATAACAATGAAATGGAATTCTTGCAATACATTTTTGTATAATCATCAGATTAAATGGATGATAAAAGAATAGTTACTGGACATAATGGAGCAATGTCATTCAGCATGTCTTCTATCACACAGCATAAAATACATGAATTTAATCTTGCCATTTCATTTTTTATATTTGAAACTACAGTACATAAAATCTTTGCTATCTTCTTCTAATTTTGAATTGTAACAAAAAAATCATTCCTTACTAAACCTATTACGCAATCTAAATATATAAAGATTTTATCTAAATTCTTAAATTTGATGGTATAGGGCCGGTTGAAGGAGGTGCAGAAGGGGAATAGTATATATTACCTGTATTTATACTTGATGGTGTTGGGTCTGTTGAAGGTGGTGCAGAAGACTAGTATATATTACCTGTATTTATACCTGATGGTGTAGGGCCGGTTGAAGGTGGTGCAGAAGACTAGTATATACTACCTGTATTTATACTTGATGGTTAAGGGCCAGTTGGAGGCGATGCAGAGGGGACTAGTATATATATTACCTGTATTTATGCTTGATGGTGTAGGGCCTGTTGAAGGAGGTGCAGAAGGGGCAGACTATTCGAGGGGGTTTATCATGTTCCATTGAGTGCTTCATAAACTGGAAGCTGCTCACTGAGGAATATTGGCAGAAGGCGCAGTGAAGAAGGGAATGAATAGGCGGCATTTGAATCGCCTTTATTCCACACACTTTCTTCTCAGAACCTCTTCTCTGGAAATATCTACAGAATTGAGATTTGGTCAGGGATAAATGCATCACAATTACCATAAAACTTTGACAGGTCATGTTTCTTTGAATCACTAAATTATGATAATTTAATAAATCACTAGGCTACAATACCATCAAACAGGGTAATGATGGGCGGTTTTGAGTGTTTTTTGTTAATAATTTCTTACCATGAAACATTTCCTATACAAGTTTAGGCTCATTTTATAGTTCTTTGCAAGGGCTATCAAATGGCATCTTCGATAAATTCCATATGATATTTGTAAGGTGCCAGACGCAATATAAAGCCTCCTGAATTACCCCTGGGAATGGAGTAATCTGGGCACTCAAAGTAAAACTCAATTTTAAAACGTTTGAAGCATGCAGAGTGTACTTATCCATCACTAACAGTACTCTGGAAGTCATCCTCTTCCTTTGTAGATGATGTAGATGTAGAATAAATGACATTTTCTGTGTTTTTACTTGTTTATCCTTTATGATATGATATTACCATATTCATTCATTACCGTATTATTGATGTGATATTACAGTATCCATGAACATGCCATTGAGCATTGACAACGACCTTGTCCACTGCAAGCTTCATATCAGCTTAAGACGGCTGGTAATTTCCCACCATTTTAATTGGGTAAAGTGAATTTACTATAAATAAAATACTTAAAAAAACTTTTTAAACAAACACGTTTTTCTTGTGGACTAAAAAGTAGAAAATAAATTATGGTTCGCCCCAAAAAAAAAAAAAAACAAATAAATATTGTATTAAAAAGAGTTGTTTTAAGTTGAGTCATAAGTATACGAACCAATGAAAAGTGTTTTTTTTATAACTTGAGTCATAACTATAAGAATTAATACAATAGACAGTACGGTATAAGTAAATAATGCATTAACAAGTGTTTTCTTACTCAAGTCATAAGTATTAGAACCAATACAACAGACAGTATAAATAAATAATACATTACCAAGTACACTAATTTGTGTCTCCTTGAATTTGTAAAGAATTAATGAATAAAATAGGTCTTTCTTAACCCATGTCTATATGCAAAAGTACTGAATTAAAAAGGTTTTATTTGCACCCCAATTCTCACTTGAAGAATAAAAAAATGGTGACCATATTGAAAATCCTACTTATGATCATATATACTGTATTTCTCTAAGCTTAAAAAATTGAACATTCACTAAATACAAATTTTTACCTACACAAGTTGTCTCAATAACAATAAGAACTATATACAAATTGAACATTGCATTGCATTTAAGTGATTTGCAGGAAGTCTTCCTGATTAAATATCATGCTATTCTCAATAATCAGACTCATTAACGTAAATTAGACTCATCAAAGAAAATTATACTCATTAAAGAAAATCAGACATATTAAAGTAAAACTGACTCATTAAAGTAAATCGCTCATTAAAGATAATCAGACTCATTAAACTAAATCAGACTCATTAAAGTAAATCAGATATATTGAATAAATCAGACTCAGTAGCAGTTACCATTACCTAGTGGCAGCTACCATTACCTAGCAGCTACCATTACCTAGCAGCACCTACCATTACCTAGTGGTAGCAGCCACTGTTACCTAGTGTAAGTAGCTAGTATTACCTAGTGGTAGTAGCTACTATTACCTAGTGTTAGTAGCTAGTATTACCTAGTGGTAGTAGCTACTATTACCTAGTGTTAGTAGCAACCAATACCTAGCAGCAGCTACCATTACCTAGTAGCTACCATTACCTAGCAGCTACCATTACCTAGTAGCAGCTACCATCACCTAGTAGCAGCTACCATTACCTAGTAGCAGCTACCATCACCTAGTAGCAGCTACCATCACCTAGTAGCAGCTACCATTACCTAGTAGCAGCTACCATCACCTAGTAGCAGCTACCATCACCTAGTAGCAGCTACCATTACCTAGTAGCAGCTACCAT
>NW_025946537.1:24405-27199 GCF_000764305.2 Hyalella azteca
TCTAATTACTAGTTTTTATGATTGTATCTGAAATTGTTAGGCGAAAATAGCCTGCATGCCGAATTTCAGATCTCTAGAACAATCAGAAGTGGGCTAATTTTCGTTGTCAATGTTAACAACAAACAAACAAACAAACAAACAAACAAACAAACGCAAAGCTAAGCTAAGAAAAACGTGTTAAAAATTGTAAAAAACATACCTGAAACAGGAAGGAATGTTTTAGAAACCACCATCATATGTTTTGGAGAAATAAAACATAGTTTAGGTTAATTACTTTTCATTCTATGATGCCCAGTGCACAATTCCATATATGAGATTCTGTGCACAATTTTGTGATGACCAACAATGCATTAATTTTTTGTTAAGTGAATTTTTTGCTGAGCACTTGAGGTAAATGTAATAAAAATTCTTTGTTATTAATCAATATTTTTGTTAACTGGAGCCTTCGCTAACTGAGGTTAAATTGTAAATGCTGTAGCTGTGAGGCTTCTGAACCCTTGTCACTCAACCCTCTTACCTTTTATTGCATAGTAATTTTTGTCACCTATTTATTTTTACATGCATTCACTTTTGTCTTTTTGTTCCATTTGTTTCATGTGCACTAAGTGGTGACAATATACTAAAGTAAATTCCATTACTATAAATATCAATTCTCCAAGTGAACTCCTCGTTTAACTTCATCAAGGAGTTTGCCACCAGAACTGACAGGTTTCCTGCATCACTCTGAAGGGTGGGTATTAGTAGGGATGTATGTGATATTCTTTGGTTATGTGCTTAGAAACCTTTCTCAGTAACTATTTAATTACTTAAAATGTCTTAATCTGAATTACTTAGTTTTCCCAATTAATCTTACACTAGATTTTCTAAAAATTAACTCAATGCAGCAGTTCCACAGTCACCTCAGTTTTGCTTACAATTATTGACTTTTATTCTGTATTCATTTAGCATTCATTTGTCCAAGATCTAATTGACATGATGATTCTGAATTTATGCTTGTGAGTGTTATAATTCTTATTACTCTATTCTTTTGCTTCCCACAACTCCTTAGAGATTGAGGGAAGAATTGGTTTATGTTTGGCCTGATTGGTGGTTTGCAGTGCACTTTTACCTTAAGCTGCATCTGTCCACTTGCTTGGCAACTGTTTTATCTTAACAACTTTCTTACAGTAATAGGCTTGAGTGGGCTGTTTGCTGATGAAAGTTTTCATTTTTCCCTTCAGTTATTGTTCAGCAACTCCTTGCCTGCCCATGCTCCATAACCTATATTTTAACTGAATTCTTCTGAATTCATTTTTACTTCACATACCCTGCTCACCTCTTGCTCAGGGCAACTCATTACACACTGTCTTTACACGGGTCCTTGCAAGTGGTGGGTACTCATACCCCTTGCTTTAATCCTCATTGTTAGCCTGGACTATTTTACCTCAGGGACTTCTGCCCTAGTTCTGTAATAAAAGATTTGTATTGTAAAATCCCATTTTGTATAATTACTTTAATTAGAGTACTCTTTCATTCTCCAATTCTTACTGGGTTGTTGCCAAAGAAACTTCAAAAGTAGGTGAAAAGTTTGCCTTGCCCATGGCAGGAGACAGTACCCCAGCAACAAAGCGTTTTTAGGGGTGTCCCTTATTACCCCGGGGGGGGGGGTGTCCCTTATTACCCTGAGGGGGTGTCCCTTATTACCGTCACACAGAAATGGCTGCCATTTTTTCTTGGAATGAGATAGGCAAATTTTGTCAATCACGTTTTCAAGCTGTCACCTGCCTGCAACTTTCATGCAAATAAAATTTTTTAGTATGGCAAATATTTTTTTTGCTCCAGACCTTAGTAGAGGTACTTCTCTGAAATTGCACTTTTCACACTTTTTTTCAGCAATTTTTTAGAGATAGTAATGTATGATTTCTTTACTTGCTTTATGCATAATAATAGATAGTAAAAATGTTGAAGTTTACACCACTATTTGAAGTTTTGCAATATTTTGATTAGTTTAGCTGCTACAACATTTCTTCGAAATGTGGGATGACTGTCCTGATTTACCCCACCCTTTCCTTATTACCCCGTTTGATGATAAACTGCTGATTTTGCTTAACTTTTGTGGTATTTAAATTATTTATGATCACTAGCACTTTATGCACTATCCTAGAATTCCAGCCTGGTCAATTCATGTCAGACATATCAGACAGAATTCCATTCATGTCAGACATGATGGCAATAATCATAGCATGATCTCAAGCTTCAAGCACCAATCAGTATAACCTTTCTAATATCACCATAGTTAGACTTGGTGGATGCCACATAGTCATAGCCTATGGGAATGATTGCTGTTTAGAATTAAAACACATTATAAAATTTTGTTGTAGTTTTTACTGAGCTTTTCAAATTTGCAGCAAGCAAACAATATCCAAGTTTTCATTCCAGCAGTGATAAATGATAGAAAATATAAATTGATCTATTGGATCTAAGCCCTGCAAATAGCGATAGCTCAACCCAGCCTGCCTAGGCCAGGCCAACAAATACACAGGCTGGGCTGACCTGGGATGCATGCCAGTGTTGGATTAAAGTTTGTGCGGTCAGATGGGTCAATTGACTAATTGCCTACAGCTGCTTAGGTGCCAGGATGACAATGTCTATAGGCAAATATAGCATTCAGATGGTTGATGATGGCTCCAGGGATGCTAATGCTGATTTGAGAGTTAATTTGCTGGTTCTATGTCTGTGCACCCCCCCCCCTGACCTGACTACACGGCTTGGACTTTGGAGTGGATAAAATCTGGATTTGTCCATGAGTACATAA
>NW_025946538.1:0-35917 GCF_000764305.2 Hyalella azteca
TGGATTTTAAGATTAATCCCATAAATTACTGTCTTGATAAAATGGAAAGATGAGTTAGTCAGACTAGATATGAATTAAACATAAATTGTCACCTTAATTTTAATCAGGTGAATTAACTTAATCCAGAAATGTGTTGGTGGAAATCATTATTAAATTAAACTCATAGTAATTCTGCGGATGATATCCTGGTCGATGAAATATTTTACCCATGCCCTGTATTAATGTTGATGAAATCTTTTACTCATGTCATGTTCTAATGTCTAACTTTTGTTCACAGGCCTATTTTACGTACATGTTGACATCCAACTAAATAAACTGAACACGGACCTGCATCCCCTATTACCCTACCTACATTTAGGGAAGCCTCAGTCAAATATAAAATCGTCAGCACAATATTAAACGAGTAGTATTCCTCAATCTTCAGTGAGATCCCTCAGTTTCCCTCAAACTTCCCTCACTTCTCCCTCTATGTCTGTACTGTAGCTGAGAACTGTGTTGTTTATTGCAAGCTCTAGTTTTGTACGGGAAAATGGCACTGCATGATATGCAACACTGGTATCACGATTTATTTAGTAAGTTCATAGATCTATATCGATGTTTTCTTGTTCGGATAAAATTAAATCGAAAGGCTCCAGAGAAAAACGTGAAAACACTCTGACCGATGCAACTGTGATAAAGGCGGGAGCGCAGCCGTGTACCAGCAATTTTGTGCACCAATAAGCCCTGAATCTAACGCCTTGGATCTCTCCGGACCTACACCAATCAGCCGTGCACCACTCGGCTCTGTCCTCTTCCGGCCTTGACCACCACCTGCCGTGCACCACCAGGCCGCAGATCGAATATGACTTTCAGACATCGTTAAATTACGTAATTTTACGTTCACCGCATCTGAGGTTAGGTTTCAGATAGCTTAGTTCTGTTCCAAAATTTATCGGCATTCGACAAGTGCCCGTTCGACCGAGGGCTGGTTCGACCCACGGCCTAGATACGGACGGCTTGAAGTGTTGAAGGCTACGTTTTGGAAGGCAGGAATCATGATGGTCCATTACATCCAGGGCAGTGGTGGCATTCGGCAGGCGACCCATAAAGGCAAGGAAAGTGATCCTACGGCTAACTAGGGATTCGTAACAAAGAAATTCTACCTATTCCGCACAGTTTGTCGGAAAGAATGTGCCAAAATACAGTAGTGAGTCGATAATAATTTTCTCACCTAATTAATCTAGCCTGGGAAAACTGACGATGTGAGCAGTGATGGCAGCAGGGAGGATAGTGATGAAGAATTCTGTCTTCAGAACTTGTTAAATGACCTTGCAATTCTCCGGTATTATTGCACTCAAAGCTCATTTGGAAATTATAGTTAGGAAGTTCAGGGTCTTTGTAGCTTTGTCTGGTTGCTAAAAATCTGAGAGTAGTTGTTCGTGGGGCGCTGGTGGAAATTTTCACTTAAGTATACATAGCTATTTGTATTTATGTACCTACAAGGCTACAAGATAGAACAATTCATTTTAGATTTCTATGTCCATACGCAAGTAAATTTGCCGACATGATATGCATTGTATTTCCCGTAAAATAATTTTTATGAGCGATTTTTCTAGTCGTCAGTACCGTCCGCGCGCGTCTTAATATATTCAATTTGATTATGCCTGAATAAACTGCGATCAAAGCAATGTCCTACATTGCCCAAGCATTAAACTGAACATTAGTCTGAATCTTGTGCACGTCCATCAGTCTTCCGTTCGGCATGTCAAACTTGTCTTTACATGTACGACAGGCAGGGTTGGTGATTTTTTTGATTTTTTTTAAATCAAATAAATCAATAATCAATGATTTTTTGATTTTTTCATGATTTTTTTTATTTGTTTGATTTTTTTGATTTTTTCAGCTTTTTTTTTTGTCTTTTTTGAAGTATTATTTTTTATGTTGCAATTAGCCTACTAACAATAACAGTATATGGAGCATAATGGATATCTAAAAAGAGCACTTATTGCCTTCAATAATGGCCAACATGCCATGTTACCACATAGGGATTTTTGGGTAAACAATTATTGTTAAAGCTATTCATTAGCTTTGTAAAATTTGTATGGAGCAAGGTAATGAGCTAAATATTGACCATTTAACTGGCTTCAATATACAAAAACACTTCAGGAATGCAGATCTTCTAAAAATTGAAGAGTCACATAACAGATAGGTAGCTGATAGCACAGTGCACAGCACTATCAATAGATCTACTAGTTTAATGTCCTATAAATCTACCAGACTCTACCCTCTATACACATCGACTAGTAGTGACTGAGTGACTTACTGCACTGTTCCCATTTAATTCAGACCAATAAAGCAATACTAAACATAAACTGAACGATAACCAAACAAACCTCATACGACTTGAAACGACACTTAAGTTATGAGAAAAGCTAACCCTGTTTGAAATAAACATGTGCACAATTCAAATATTTTATACCCATTCACTGCCTTCAATTATTTTATATATAGTCTTACAATTGTAATTGTTTTGTTTCTAGTTTAATATTTAAAGATTGAAATTAAATATTTTAATTAGAATACTCGTATTAGGGTGGAAAATCTTTCTAATTGCCTATAGGGTCAATACAATCTCAACCTCTCAATATACAGGGTGGGGCAGAATCGATTGAGCAGATTTGAGGTAAAATAAAAGAGTAATGGAGGTACATAAAGAAGAAAGTTTATTTTCCTAGAGGTTAGCATAACATACCATTTACAATACTTATGTTTTCAAAACAATATCTAGAAGATGGGGCTGTTAGCTGCAACACACAGTTGGAGTTGTTCTCAGAGGAGGGAGTAACCGTAACAGTGAATTCCGATCGCTATGCTGCAAAATGCTAATCTTGAGGATGATAAACTTTCTTCTTTATGTACCTCCATTACTTTTTTATTTTGCCTCAAAACTGTTCAATCAGTTCTGCCCCACCCTGTATAAGCTAGCTAACACATTTAAATTGTATATTGTAATCTATATATAACAAATAGTCAAATAGTTAAAGACTACTTATAGCCTTATAAGAACTGTAGCTAGCTAAGCTGCTAGCTACATACAATGTTTTGCACATTTGATGCCTCTGTACCAAAAACATTCAATTTATTGTAACCTAATACACACTAAAGGCAACAAGTTTATATACCAATTTGCCATTCATAGTACATTTATGCTAAACCAAAACCATGAATAACAATACCTCAAAATAAATTAAAAACTGCCACTCAATATATTTAAATATATGAAAAAATCGAAAAAATCGAAAAAAATCATGATTTTTTTTAAATCAAGGGATTTAATCACATGATTTGATCATTGCCAACCCTGACGACAGGCGATGAATTTGAACGTGTAGACGAGGCTGTATTGACTCGAATTTTCATCTCGCACTAGTATTTCTCTTGAATGCCACAATTAATCTTATTAAATCTTCAAACCCGTGATTATCGACCTCTGTAACAATATCTTACTTAATTATCTTGATCTCGATTACGTATTTTGGATTTTATCAATGTCATTTATTAACCATTATAAAAATATCCAGTCAGTTATTCATCAATTTTGAGCACTTATAACACTCGTGTAATTACTGAATGAAAGAAAGTTTCGTAAATGTCGAAATCACTTCATAATAAATCGTACCAGAAAATATTGTAAGATGCATCATTTGAGAACCACCTGCTAATCATGCATCGGTTAGCTAAGTCATTTTCTAGACCAGGGGTCTCTAAACTATGGCCCGCGGGCCACATCCGGCCCGCCACACAATTTCATCCGGCCCGCGGCCCGCCGGATGAAATCGTGAAATGAATGAATAATTATTGTACGAATGGCATGGCAAAATTATTCAAAGCTGGGGCCTGCTGACTATATAGTGGCGCTCAGCCCGAGTTAGTTTTCCTCTCTCTCGATATTGTGATGTACAGATACTAATGCTGGTAGGTACTGTATGTGTTGTTTATTACAACCAATCAGTGGTGTATAACTATGTTGTGGGGATGGCGGCCGAGTGGGGCTTCACTGCTTCCGTTTCAGGGAGCACAGCTCTTTCGTAATCCATTTGACTGAAATACTGAAAATCTTTCAACTCAATTTCAAATGGAAATTATTGATCTTCAGGCAGATGACAGACTGAAGGATAGGTATCGAGAAGGAAATCTGGTTGAGTTCTATAAATGCCTGCAGCCAGATCAGTTTCCAAATTTGAAAGAGTTTGCATGTAGTTTTGTGTCCATTTTTGGTTCATCATACTTGTGTGAACAAACATTTTCCAAAATGAAGTATGTGAAATCTAACTATAAAGCAAATTTGTCTGATGATCACTTGAAATCAATTCTTACAATTGGCTAATCTAATCTGAAACCGGATTTTAATTAAATTTTGAAGTCAAAACGCCAGCATCATTCGTCACTCTAATTTGGCTAAATAAAACTTAAGACAGGCATCTATTTAGTTCACCCTGATTTTTCACAAAATATATGTTTTAAATTTTCCATGGTTATACCATAATATTTAGGTAAATAAAATTACTGGAACTGATTTTTTTATTCATTTGGCCCGCATAAATATTGGAAATATATAATGTGGCCCGCACTGTGAAAAGTTTGGAGACCCCTGTTCTAGACGATGCCGTGGGGTTAACATCAACTATACGGGGTGTTGATCGGCGGATTCCTTCTTCAACCCCAATAAACTATCTGAGCTTCGAATGCTTCACTCCAACCTACTCTATATAATACCATCTATCGATTAGAGGAGGAGGGACGGAAAATCTTATTCAATTCCAACCACTGTTAAGTAAATACCAAAGCCATAACCCTACCAAGTCCCTCCTACCAAAGTGGTGACCACCTCCGACACGTCGGACACGAAGACCCAACTCGGAAGAAAATCCTCACTGTGAAATAAAATCTACCCTTGAAGTTGCCGATCAACACCCCCTGAAAACCCCTAGGGCCTAATAAAAAATTTTCAACCCCCAACTCCAACGGCCAGACCAGAATCTTCATTACTCACAATTTTGTTGCTCAACCTATCTGCCTACCTATGAAATTCTTCAAGCATTCTGATCCTAGCAAATCTGAATACCTATTCAACCTCACCAGAAGATACATTCCAATCGAATCCCTTGTAAATAATACACTCAACTGACTCAAGAAACACCATCTCATCACCCTTCCCAAGTGCCCTGCCCAGAAAAGATTACCACGTGCAACTTTAACTCTCAAGACCAGACTGGAAAGGAAGGCACAACAAACATCAGCACGTGGAACTTCAACTCAAGATCAGACCGAAAAGAAGGCACAACCTACTGCCTACTGCCCTCAATATCAGCAGCCTGAACCTAAGCCGTGAGAAAATGAAATTCAAGAAAAATTTTAGTAAAACCGGGGTAGAGAATTTTTTCTCATGTATTGAGATCAGTGTTGCCATCCTTACAGTGTATATCTACTGTGTATTTCTATTGTCTCGCAGCATTGCTAATCTCTAAAATTCAAGCAACAAAAATTTTGTGAAAACCTGCTGCTAATCTTGAGAAATTGCCCCGAGTGTAAGCTGCCAATCTGTGAAAATTGCCTCTGAAAAGTTGCTAATCTAAAATTTGCTCTGAAATGAGAAATCGGTTATAAACTGTGAAAAAGTGACTGAAACATTTTTTTAAATAGCATCATTTATTACAACTGCATGTCGAGTGAAACTGAAAATGCTTCTCAAGTTCTACCTTGCTGTGCTGACCATCCACCCGCCTAAACTGTGTACCACTTGCCCACCACTATGAATTGATGATTTATGCTACGTGGCATACGCTGTATTGTCGCTTCTCAAAGTTGCCACATATCAGTAAAGCCCAAAATGTGTATTTCGCGATGACCAAGACGTATTGTGCTCTTATTATCATTTTATTTGTTATTTAGCAATTCTCACTGCATTTGTGATAATGCATGAAGCTAAAAGCTTCCGGTTAGTACTCGCTCCCATGAAATTGCTACCAAACTCGTCCCAACCGATGAATCTCCTGATAGATTAAGAAAGTGCTCTCAACTACATATAGAGAAAAACATGAGTGTTGTACGGCTAGATTTAACTTCCCACTATCAATTAGTGCAAACGATTGTCCTGCCTGCAACTATTTTATCCTTTCTGCCTTAATTTACTCCGTTGACTGAAATTTGCAATCGGGCATCCCATGCCATATATAACGCCATACTATGCCTGTTGCAACTTGACGTCCTACCTTAAAAACCTAACTTGAACAGGTTGAGAGAGAACCCTTCAACAAAACGAAGCAAGCTCTGCTTAACCATGTTCCGTTGTACTCATCTCTCGGTTGTACTCATCTCTCGGTTGTACCCATCTCTCGGTTGTACCCATCTCTCGGTTGTACCCATCCCTCGGTTGTATGTTATCGATGCTACCTCATCTCAAACGCGATTCTCTATTAATTACCTCCTCATATGCGTTTCCAAAAGAATAATGCCTATGCATTCGTATTTAAAGCTAACTGATGTTTAACGCCATACACAATGTATGCCAAGAAATGTCTAATAGCTGCCTTACCCACAAACTGAAACTCGACGACAACTACTAATTAATGATTTCGTGTCCAATGTACTATGTCTGATCGGCAACGATTTTGCTAACAATGATCTCGATTTTATGCCATTGATGCAAACTCTCTGTCCTGTATGTATTGCTAAAACACAGGCTACAGTTAGCCTCAGTTAATTCAGTACCAGGATGAAAGATTTGGATTTTCTGTATGTGCATTAATTTTACAAATGTCATCATAAAACCTATTCAAAATTTTCCTACGGAACTCCGTTCTCGCCAGGGAAGTCTGTAGTGACTCGAATTTTCATCTCGCACTAGTATTTCTCTTGGATGCCACAATTAATCTTGTCAAATCTTCAAACCCGTGATTATCGACCTCTGTAACAATATCTTACTTAATTATCTTGATCTCGATTACGTATTTCGGATTTTATCAATGTCGTTTATTAACCATTATAAAAATATCCAGTCAGTTAATCATCAATTTTGAGCACTAATAACACTCGTGTAATTACTGAATGAAAGAAAGTTTAGTAAATGTCAAAATCACTTCATGATAAATCGTACCAGAAAATATTGTCCAAAATGCATCATTTGAGAATCATCTGCTAATCGCGCATCGGTTAGCTAAGTCATTTTCTAGACGACGCCGTGGGGTTAACATCAACTATACGGGGTGTTGATCGGCGGATTCCTTCTTCAACCCCAATAAACTATCTGAGCTCCGAGTACTTCACACCAACCTACTCTATATAATACCATCTATCAATTAAAGGAGGAGGGACGGAAAATCTTATTCAATTCCAACCACTGTTAAGTAAATACCAAAGCCATAACCCTACCAAGTCCCTCCTACCAAAAGGCTTAAGTTCGTTAAATCAAAACCGGTCTCGACCATGTTTGAAAACGAAGCTATTTAATTGCAGTTGATAAACTCCTGTGAACATCGTTAGAATATATTTGTCCACTTAGTTATTACGTAGTGAGGAAAACGATACGTTTTGGTCCCCTTTGCACGCCTAACTAACTTTAAATGGTCTATCGAAAGTAACTAATAAAAGTTAATATGACAATTCCTATTGTTAATGGTGATTGGCTTACATTGGGTCTCAAAATCTGCTGAGATTTGGCAGGAAGGGTCAAAATAAAGAGGCCACTTTTTAGCGCGACTGGGAAATTCACAATTGACAATAAATTGCAGTTGACTTTTCAATTTTATTTGTAAGATACTATACAAATGTGGCATTAGGAATACTTCATAGACAAAAAATTCATTCAAGACAGGTTGATGTTGATTTCTGTCGGGAATAAACAGTCATGCCATATAATCTATAAGATTATCATGACGATGTGGACCTTGTCATTCGAGAAGACTCCATGAGTGTACGGTATCAATAGATTTCATTGAATCGGACTGATCATAATATGAGAAAACAAAATTAGAGCTTCTGGATGGTCAAAAACCGATGACCACTTATAAATTAATTTTGAATCTCTGCTTCTAAGTGAGAATATAAGATTGACATGAACGGCATTTCTTAACGACACTAAAAAATATGGCATATGATTAGTTAATTTCAACTATAAATGAACCAAGGCATATTCGTTATGACACAACATTTATATTAAGGATCTATGGTACAGTTTGTTACTGATTGCTATTTTCTTTCGTTCAATTCAAAATTGAACATATATCGAAAAATTTTTTTTGCTTCAATGAGGCCAACTTATATATTTTCGAAATAGCGTTATGAATGGTGATCTCAATTTTTTATTTGCGAACAGAAACTATTTCAAATGTGGGAAAAAGCAAGGGCTCTCAAAATTATATGAGTTGGCGGCAAATTAATGAAAGAAATATATGAAATTGAATGTAAATTGTAAATTATTGACGTGGAAAATTCAGAAAAAAATACACACAGTGGAGCACAATCAGCTTTAGTCATTTATAATTTCAATAACTAAGTAATTATGTATTGAGATATAGTATTGACAGATTTCATTCACTAAAAACCATATGTTTATTTTTTACAACAATGGCTTTCATTGCCGATAACAGAAAGATGTCAATGCCGATACAGTCTTCGAATTTGTTCATAATTAATGTTATCGCTGTTTGTTGATGGCTGCCATGAACCTCCGATGCCTCATAATCGCAATTTTTTGCGATGACTGCAATTTTAAGATTGGAATAAGTTTCATCAACGAACATGACACGAGTGGTAGTGAGAAATTCTTACTATTTCTGCCTTACTAATCCAGAATACGCATTTATTGAGACTAAAATCGTTGCCGTTTTTACATGTGTTTTGATAATTATTGGGAAAGTTGTTCATAGTATAGCATTTACAATTTGGGAAATTAACTAATGTTTAAAAAAACAGTCACAGAGTGAAACGAATACTTTGGACAAATAATGGTCTGAAATTTCAATCGCAATCGATAGCATAAACACTCATTCCTGAGTGATTTTATTGACTTATACAATCGAAAGTCAAATTTTGTAACCGAAAGATTAATAAAATATAGCTGGAGAGATAAAAGAACTGAATTTATTTTTTCTTTACTTTGAACATAATTTTTCATTCCATTTCTTTCCTGTCTTTAAACAATGTAACATTTCACGATGCAAAACATTGAAACTAACTTCATGTGTTCTTGTTACCGAAATCGGTTTAGTAATGGTNGGTCCTGTCTTACCCCATGTCCGGTCCTTTTTTACCCCATTTTGAAATACATGTCAGGCAGTGATGGTAGCAGGTGGGAATGCCTAGTATGTCTCAAAAGTTGCTTATTACTTGAGGTTACATGCCTACATCCACAAACTTGGCCAAAAAAAATTTTGTCATTAGACAGAGCCTATTTCATAAACAGGGTTAACTATTTTGTGACCCTTCTTTACATAAATTTTCTTTAAATATTAGCCAGAAATTCATTATTTGCAGAAGAGGGTTGAAACAAGCACTGAAATGACATGCAATGATTGCTCTAACATATTCTTTTATCAAATTAAATTCAGTGCAATTAGAATGCATGATATAGGCTGGTCCTTTCTTACCCCATGAAGGCTGCGATCCTGTCTTACCCCATTTGACTATATCCTGTAAATCATCACCAGAGCCAAGGTGCATGAACAATTAGGTTAAGGAGTTAAAGGCGCCGGTTTGTGGGTGCAACTGAACCTTGACCATGGGTGCAACTTAACCTTGAGCCACAGAGCGGGCACAAAATTGCCTACAAACTGGTGCCTGTAACTCCTTACCACAGTTGTTTGTGCACCTTTACTCCAGAGCCAATCTTATGGTATTACCTCAAATGTGCAATCGGCCCTCTATTTATTGGTGTCTTTGTTCCTACAGACATGAAATGGAGCTTACTTGCACAGCAGCTATTCAGGATCATTATTTGCTTGAACAAATTGGCTTGAGAAATCTTCAGGCTAAGTTGCCCATGGTCAAGCTGGACTCTCAATAACTCAACCAAGGGTTTTTGAGTCACACTGAAGGGCATGATAGTAAGAAATAACTAGGGCTGTAATATGATTTTATACCAGTAAATCCACTTGTGAAATATCTATGCCAAACAACTTTTCCCTTGTAAACATATTGTTAAGCATTTCTGTCATGTTTTCTTTATTGGCCCATTTACCATCAGCTGTGTGGCTACAATATCATAACATCCTGCTATTAGACAACATTGGGCAAACCTCCAGAGCACACATAAAAAGAATGGAAAAACCTGGAACAAATTAGGGAGATGCCTTTGAGAAGCCAGTGCCAATGTCATGGTAGCCAGGCCAAGCTATCCATCAGTTTAATGGATGTTTAGTGTAAGTGTTGTATAGTGTAGTGTAGGATGTTTAGTGTAGTGTTGATATCATTTTAATCACTATCACTTTAATGTTGATAGTTTAGTGAATTATATAGACTCTACAATTCTTGAAGTGACTTAACATTTCCCAAAATATGGGGGCCATGCATTATGAATACATTTTTGACACTCAATTTAAAAACAATCTATTTGCCATGATTTGGCTCAGAATTTAGGTGTGTGATATAATAGATAAGTCCATGCACACACTACACAGCTCAATGAATCAAAAGATCAGTACCTAAAAATTCCATTGTCTCAGCCAACATTTTTAGGAGCAAGCAAATGAATTTGCCATATCAATCTTGAGTACCATCAAATGGGGTAATAAGGGACGGTTTTGAGCATTTTTTGTTGTCAACAACTTCTTACCATGAAACATTTCTAAACAAATTTGGGCTCATTTCAAAAACCTTTGCAAGGTCTACTGAATGGCATCTCCAATAATTTTCATATGCTATTTGTAAGGTGCCTGACAAAATAAAAGCATCCCTAATTACCCCTGGGAACAGGGAAATTAGGGACACTTGACAGTACAGTAACAGCACTCCGAAGTCCTCCTCTTCCTTTGTACATGATGTAGATGTAGAATAAATGACATTTTCTGTGATTTTTAATTGTTTTTTCTTTATTGATATGATGTTGCCATATCCACACATTACCATATTATTGATAATATTACCGTATCCACGGACATGCCATAATGCCATTAAGCATTGACAACAACCTTGTCCACTGCAAGCTTCATATCAGCAGCCATACATATAGCATTTCTTCTGTACCTGTAAGCTTGCAGGATAGCTTGTAATTTTGTATTATTTTAATTGGGTCAAGCGAATTCACTTAAAAATATGTAAAAAATATACTTAAAACAGAAAGAAATATTTTAGTGACAACTATCATTTTTTTGGAGAAATAAATCATAGTTTAGGTTGATTACCTTTCATTCTATATTGCCTGGTGCACAATCTATCTATGGCATTTTATGCACATGTTTGTGATGACCAATGATGCATTAATTTTTTGTCAAATGTGACAAAAAATTTTTAGTCACATTTTTTTGCCGAGCATGGTAAATGTAATCAAAATTCTTTGTTGTTAATTGATTTTTTCATTAACTGGGTATTTTGCTGACCAAGGTTCAGCTATTAATGCATTTTTAGGGGTGTCCCTTACTACACCGGGGGGGTGTCCATTATTACCTCATCTTACGGAAATGGCCAAAATTTTTTGGTGGATGAGCCACGCAAATTCTGTTGTCACATTTTTAAGCTAACACCTATGTGCAACTTTTATGCAAGTAAAATTTTTTAACATGGTACAGCAAATATTTTTTTTGCTTTTTTTGGAAGAGTAACTTAGCAGAGGTACTCTTCCAAAATCTCACTTTTCACACTTTTCTTCAGGGTTCTACAACAGTTCTACAAAATGACGGACTGTCCCGATTTCCCAACACCCGTCCCTTATTACCCCGTTTGATCACTTTGATGTATATATAAATGATCATTTGCAGGAGATAAAATTCAGAAATGAGTTACCTGGTAAAATTAAAGTGGATATAATATATACATTCATGATGATTGATCTGACAAAAGGAATATTTCGAGGCTTAAGTGGGCTGATAGACAAGCACATACTGACATACGGTACAATGTTTTTCTTGACAATTTATGAAATTATGAGAGCCACAAAACTCTTCCAAAGACTCTTCTCTAGCCCATAGCCCCCCAGGCCGGATGGTGCAATATTAATAAATTTGCACAAAGCTACAGGCAAATAGCTACTAGGTTAATGTACAGTTGAAATGATGCTAGCCACAGCGTGACAGCAGTCAGCACTCAGCAGGAATATGTTTTATATGATTGTCAAGGACAATTGATTAATAATCAATATAGAAAAATGTATATAGATAAAATAATGTAAAATTGTAGTTATTGTACCTACCCGGGCCGGGCCGGAGTTACTGGCCAGTCTCAGTCTGGCCTCACTCACAGAGTCAGCTCAGTCAGGGACTGGCAGCCCGTGCCCCGGGACCGAATATTACATGGATTTTTATAAATGTATACAAATGTTGTATAAATTTATTCATTTTTTCGTTTCAGACAATTTTCTATTGATTATTTCAACGAGAAACTGAATTATACCACGACCAATAACCGACTACATCTTTCAACCGAGCAGACCGAGGGTTCAGCAGACTGGCCTCTTATAGGCACTTGGCTCCTATAGAACATTTTCGAATATAATGCTAGGGTAACCACACAGAACGTTTACATACAACATTACATACGTTTACATTTCCTACTCACCCAGTGGCAATTGAATATGTATCCTAGAGATGTCTTTAAATTCACCCGAGCACCGCACGCTTCGATTCAAAATAGAACCTTCAACGGTTCTAGAGCTCCGATGTTGCCAGAGTCGCGTGAAGAAGGTTTTAGCTTACTCTTATTCTATGACTTACAGAATAATATTATTTAACCTTATTGGGGCTTAAAACTATTGTAAAACCATCGGAACATTTTTATAGGTATGGGCTGGCCATGATTATCTGGCTTACGATGATGGTTATTTTCTCTTGGTTATTAGTGAAGCTATCGGCCAAAGTTCACGAGCATCGTCATATTTACTGTATTAACTATGCGACAAAGTACAGCTTTACACCTAATAATCTCAATGAAATTATAATATCTCTCAGCTTGGAGATTATACACTAGAATATTATCCAACCACTAAAGTATAAACATACAAATCTCCCTGTGTATATGCGCGTTTACTTAAACCGCTTCAACACTCATGGGAGAAATTTTTATAGTACATTTTTGGAACGCATTTTTATAGTACATTTTCCATGCATAATGCTCCGTGTACTCGTTCAAAGTTATCGTCAGTCTTACATGTCATGTCAAGTTTGACAGGCAAGACTGAGCGTTATGTTTGACGAACCTGGAAATGACGGATAAGAAAGATCGTTGTGTTCACGCAAGACTGGCAATTTTGAGCGTATGGACGGGCAGCCTACTAATCCGGTCAAGCTTCTCTCATTGTCTGTATTGTAGCTGAGAACTATGTTGTTTATTGCTAGATCCAGTTTAGAACGAGAAAATGACACTGCATGATTTACAATACTGGTATCACAATTTATTTAGTAAGTTCGTAGATCTATATCGATGTTTTCCTTGCTCGGATATAATTAAATCGAAAGGCTCAAGAGACAAACGTGAAAACACTCAGACCGATGCGACTGTGATACAGGCAAGGAAATTGATCCTACGGCTAACTAGGAATTCGTAACAAAGAAAATCTACCTATTACGCACAGTTTGTGGGAAAGAATGTGCCAAAATACAGTAGCGACTCGCTAATAATTTTCTCACCTAATTTATGTTGAAGAATTCTGTCTTCAGAACTTTTTAAATGCCCGTGCAATGGTCCGGTATTATTGCACCCAAAGCTCCCTGGTAAATTAACCGAATCGACACTTCAGCGAACTCACCTGCGAACTGGCCTGCGCACTCGAATGAAAAACCTAACTTCACGTTCAACTCTGCCAGCCATAAATCCATCAAAAATTAACTGATTTTATTCAAATTTGGAAAATAAGTAGATAATATCAGTAATTTGTGGATGAATTTTTTCAGATTTTTACATCAATTACTTTTTTATTAATACGGAAAACCTAACTTCGCGTTCACTTCGCAGGTTAGGTCCTAGTTAGGTCAAGTTTCAGTATTTTGTGGCATTAGAAAAAAAGTAATTGATTTAAAAATCTCAAATAAATCCGTCCACAAATTATTGATAATATCTACATAATTTTCAAGATTGAATGAAATCCGTTCATTATTGATTGATTTATGGCTGGCAGAGTTCAAAATGATGTTAGGTTTTCTGTATTAATAAAAAAGTAATTGATGTAAAAATCTGAAAAAATTCCATCCACAAATTACTGATATTATCTACTTATTTTCCAAATTTGAATAAAATCAGTTCATTATGGATGGATTTATGGCTGGCAGAGTTCAAAATGAAGTTAAGTTTTCCGTATTAACAAAAAAGTAATTCATGTAAAAATCTAAAAAAATTCCATCCACAAATTACTGATATCATCTACTTATTTTCCAAATTTGAATAAAATCCGTTCATTATTGATGGATTTATGGCTGGCAGAGTTGAACGTGAAGTTAGGTTTTGCATTCGAGTGCGTAGGACAGTTCGCAGGCGAGTTCGCTGAAGTGTCGATTCGGTGGGAAATTTTAGTTAGGAAGTTCAGGGTCTTTGTAGCTTTGTCTGGTTGCCAAAAATCTGAGAGTAGTTGTTCGTGGGGAGCTGGTGGAAATTTTCACAAAAGTGTAGCTATTTGTATTTATGTACCTACAACATACAACAATTCATTTTAGATTTCCATGTCCATTAGTAAGAAATTTTGCTGACATGTTGATTCGCATTGTATTTCCCGTAAAATAATTCTTATTAGCGATTTTTTCTACCCTTCAGTAACCATCCGCGCGCGTCTTAATCTATTCAATTTGATTACGTTTGCATAAACTTCGATCAAAGCAACGTCCTACATTGCCCAAGCATTTAACTGAACATTAGTCTGAAATCTGAATCTTGTGCACGTCCATCAGTCTTCCGTCTGCCATGTCAAACTTGCCTTGACATGTACGACAGGCGATAAGTTTGAACGTGTAGACGAGGCTTAAGTTCGTTAAATCAAAATCGGTTATGACCAAATTTGAAAACGAAGCTATTTAGTTGCAGTTGATACGCTCCTGTGAACATCGTTAGAATACATTTGTCCACTTAGTTATCACGTAGTGAGGCAAACGGTAAGTTTTGGTCACCTTTGCAGGGCTAACTAACTTAAATAGTCTATTGAAAATAACTAATACAAATTAACTTGACAATTTTTATTTTTAATGGTGATTGGCTTAAATTGGATCCGAAAATCTGCTGAGATTTGGCACAAATTGTCACAATAAAGAGGCCACTTCTTAGCGCGGCTGGGAAGTTCAAATTTGAAAACTGCAGTCAACTTATCGATTTTATTTGTAAGATACTATACAAATGTGCTGGCATTAGGAATATTTCCATGGACAAAAATTCATTCAAGACAAGTTGATGTTGATTTCGGTCGGGAATAAACAATAAAAACATAAAATCTCTATGATTATAATGACGATGTGGAACTTGTCATTCGAAGATTCCATGAGTGGAGTGTACGGTATCAATACATTTCCTTGAATCGGACTGATCATAATTTAGAGAAAGCAAAATTAGAGCTTCTGGATGGTCAAAAACCTAAATTGGAATAAGTTTCATCAACGAACATGACACGAGTGGTAGTGAGAAATTCTTACTATTTCTGCCTTACTAATCCAGAATACGCATTTATTGAGACTAAAATCGTTGCCGTTTTTACATGTGTTTTGATAATTATTGGGAAAGTTGTTCATAGTATAGCATTTACAATTTGGGAAATTAACTAATGTTTAAAAAAACAGTCACAGAGTGAAACGAATACTTCGGACAAATAATGGTCTGAAATTTCAATCGCAATCGATAGCATAAACACTCATTCCTGGGAGATTTTAATGACTTATAAAATCGAAAGTCAAATTATGTAACTGAAAGATTAATCGAACTATAGCTGGAGAGATAAAAGAACTGAATTTATTTTTTCTTTACTTTGAACATAATTTTTCATTCCATTTCTTTCCTGTCTCAAAACAATGTAACATTTCACGATGCAAAACATTGAAACTAACTTCATGTATTCTTGTTACCGAAATCGGTATAGTAATGGCATTTTTGACAACCATTTTACAAAAATAGTGAACTCTGCTATGATATTATATAATTATATGTATATACGGATATATACTGAACATCTAAACCGTATGAACATCTAAAATTTACAGACGCGGCAGCTTCTGATTTGGATTACCAGAAGCTGGGGCGACTCTAAATTTTGTTAGGGTCCCAGTGAAAATTTACAGACGCGGCAGCTTCTGATTTGGATTACCAGTAGCTGGGGCGACTCTAAATTTTGTAAGGGAAGCGGGACGTGGAGTTACTTATCAGAAGTCGCAGATCTGTGCTGGGTGAGGCAGAGGCAGCAGTCAAGCGTCCGCTGATCACTGTGAACGAGCAATTTAATGATAATACCTGACCTGAATAATCCAAATTGTGAAAACGAACTAATAAAAATTAGCATATCATTGCAAAAATTAATGATGAGAACATCGCAAAAATGCATGCGAAATTTTAATGAAACATGGGGGGCGATATCGATGATACAAACTTGTAACAAGATTAGTTTACAAAATCAGTTTCATTCATTGGTATTATTGGATTGTTCCGACAATAATTACGCCTTATTATCTTGGAATAATTTTCCTACCTGTTACACCAGCTCAGTACACAACTGCGCACCTATTACACAGCTGCCAGTCCACTACCACCCACCTGGCGCACCAGTTTTCAGTCCACTACCACCCAACTACCCTCCAGCTTCCAGTCCATTACAAAACACCTGCCTCTCCAGCTTCTAGTCCAGTACCACCAAATGCGCCTCCAGCTTCCAGTCCACTACCACCAATTAACCTGCCCCCTTCAGCTTCCAGTCCATTACCACCCACCTGCCCCTCCAGCTTCCAGTCCACTATCACCCACCTGCCCCTCCAGCTTCCAGTCCACTACCACCCACCTGCCCCTCAGCTTCCAGTCCACTACCATCCTCCTGCCCCTCCAGCTTCCAGTCCATTACCATTCACCTGCCCCTCAGCTTCCAGTCCACTATCACCCACCTGCCCCTCCAGCTTCCAGTCTACTACCACCCCACCTGCCCTCCATCTTCCAGTCCACTACCACCCACCTGCCCTCCATCTTCCAGTCCACTACCACCCACCTGCCAATGCACTACCACCCACCTGCCCTGCCAGCGTCCAGTCCACTACCATCCACCTGCCCTCCAGCTTCCAGTCCACAACCACCAACCTGCCGAAATTCTCGCTTTCTGCGATGGTCTGCGGCAGACGAGTCCCTGTGGTCTCCGGCAGAGTGATGGCCAGCAGGCCGCTGCAGCAGGCCAGTACCCCGAATGTCACGGGAGCGACCGCGGGCTGTTTCTCGAACTGTTGGTGGGAGAAACGCGTGCGTGAGAAGATACAACATGATACAAAGTATGTATCAAAGCTCGTCCGTGAGAAGATGCAAGATGACACAAAGTATGTATCAAAGTTCGTCCGTGAGAAGATGCAAGATGACACAAAGTATGTATCAACGTTCGTCCGTGAGAAGATACGAGATGATACAAAGTATGTATCAAAGTTCGTCCGTGAGAAGATACAAGATGATACAAAGTATGTATCAAAGTTCGTCCGTGAGAAGATACAAGATGATACAAAGTATGTATCAAAGTTCGTCCGTGAGAAGATACAAGATGATACAAAGTATGTATCAAAGTTCGTCAGTGAGAAGATACAAGATGATACAAAGTATGTATCAAAGTTCGTCCGTGAGAAGATACAAGATGACACAAAGTATGTATCAAAGTTCGTCCGTGAGAAGGTACAAGATGATACAAAGTATGTATCAAAGTTTGTCCGTGAGAAGATACAAGATGATACAAAGTATGTATCAACGTTCGTCCGTGAGAAGATACAACATGATACAAAGTATGTATCAAAGTTCGTCCGTGAGAAGATACAAGATGATACAAAGTATGCATCAAAGTTCGTCCGTGAGAAGATTCAAGATGATACAAAGTATATATCAAAGTTCGTCCGTGAGAAGATACACATGATACGAAGTATGTATCAAAGTTCGTCCGTGAGAAGATACACATGATACAAAGTATGTATCAAAGTTCGTCCGTGAGAAGATACAAGATAATACAAAGTATGTATCAAAGTTCGTCCATGAGAAGATTCAAGATGATACAAAGTATGTATCAAAGTTCGTCCGTGAGAAGATTCAAGATGATACAAAGTGTGTATCAAAGATCGTCCGTGAGAAGATACAACTTGAAACAAAGTATGTATCAAAGTTCGTCCGTGAAAAGATCCAAGATGATACAAAGTATGTATCAAAGTTCGTCCGTGAGAAGATACAAGATGATACAAAGTATGTATCAAAGTTCGTCCGTGAGAAGATACAAGATGATACAAAGTATGTATCAAAGTTCGTCCGTGAGAAGATACAACATGATACAAAGTATGTATCAAAGTTCGTCCGTGAGAAGATACAAGATGATACAAAGTATGCATCAATGTTCGTCCGTGATAAGATACAACATGTTACAAAGTATGCTGGCGAGCGAGATGAATCGGCGAAAGCATGTGAGCGTGGGGATTGGAGCTGGGTCTGGCTCAGCATTTGGCCGTGAAACAATGGCTGTCAAGCCATGTTTTCATTTAACAGTCATTATAACGCTTCGTCAACTATATAAATATACTTTAAATAGTTTCTGCTTTGTCTTCTCGTGTAGTGATAGCTGTTTGGTTGAAGTGGCTGGTTTTCTTTTCGGGAGTTCTTTTCGCATTACTATGAAAGGAACCAGAGAGAATTTTGACCACGGAGGTGTGATTGCTGTGAAGAAAATTGTTACGAGAGATGGTCTTCATACACTGAAGGTGGTTTTCATACACTGAAGGTGGTTTTCATCCACTGAAGGTGGCCTTCATACACTGAAGGTGGTATTCATACACTGAAGGTGGCCTTCATGCCCTGAAGGTGACCTTCATACACTGAATGCGGCCTTCATACACTGAAGGTGACCTTCATACACTGAAGGTGGCCTTCATGCCCTGAAGGTGGCCTTCATACACTGAAGGTGGCCTTCATGCCCTGAAGGTGGCCTTCATACACTGAATGCGGCCTTCATACACTCACCAGCGTTACTATGAGAGGGGCGAGAGTGCCCCCCACCCTAGCGAACATGGAGCAGCAGCCAACCCCCATGCCCCGGTACTCGGTGGGGAACAGCTCAGATGCGTAGATATAAACACAAGAAAATGCAGCAGACGCGCCGAACTTGCCCACCAAACTCAGCGACATGATGGCGCTGTGGTAGTCTGGAGTCGAAATAAAGACTTAATTATTCAAATATGTATATTTAGGGTAGAGCCCTTCATTTAGACAGGTTAGGTTAAAAATTATGCCAGTTTTATTAAGAACTTCTTCCACTTGGACAAATTTTAAGACTTGTTGACTCCATTATTGTACCTTTATTTGAAAGCTTGAGAAATTAAACTCAAAGAAGTTATTATTCAAATATATATACATAAATAATTATTGTATTCATATTAATTTAACGAAGTCCTCTAAGGTGCCATAGGCCACTAAATGCCGACACTTGTGCTCTCTTAGAGCATAAATTTATACAAATGTACGAAATTAATAGAAGATTGTTAATTATTATTAATGTATGGCACATCGCGATGATAATCAATGCGCTCGCTACAATATGGTGGCAGCCACAATGTCGTGATCGTCACTCAAAATAATATATCCTTATCGAGTAATAAACAATTATATGTATTTTATACTTCCATATTATCCTCAATTATAATAATTGCGACATTCCATGCAACCACAATCGAATTAAATAAGATTATATATCAAGTATCTATACAAATTATCAGCGTTAATCATGCGTCAAGATATCGACTCTAAATTTTGTTAGGGATGTTCACCTTTAGGTAGGGTGCCCGCGATGATGCACGAGACGCCGCCGAGGAGGAACACGAACATTAATGTTCCTTTGCGACCCATTCTGCATATACGATAACAAGATATGTATATATCATAAGGGAATAATTATCATATAAAATCGCAACATGAGACATAGTTAGTGATCATCTAAACAACCTTTTTAGCGCATTTTCTCATTTATGGAAAAAATGCACTATTGTGCTTGCCATGTCCGTCCGTCCGTCTGTCTGTCTGTCTGTCCGTCTGTCCGTGACCTCTAGTTTTCGTCGACGAGAAAATGCGCTCTCTAGCTGTCACTCACAGCAGTGAGTACTGAATTATATTTTTTAATAATTTAATGCGCAGGTTAATCTAAGGTAAAGTTTACTAAGTAAGGAACTTGATGGATTTTTCGAATTAGAATCCTGCGTACGATGGAAATTTAGTCGCGGGATCGTTCGAAAAATCAAACGAATTCATAAAATATAACAAGCAGGAGCCAATTGCATTTAAAAATTGTTATTCGCGAATGGTTATGTCTTCCTTTATATCAAGAAACAATTATCATTGGCTATAAAATGATAAACTATCTTATAACCTCATGGTTTGAACTCAACTAAGAAGAATAAATGAGAAATTATACACTAAATTAATCTGCTGTTTGAGGGTGAAAATAATTTTCCAAAGACAATATTATTTTTGCTTGTTTTGATAAAATTAACAGGGAATCTTTTTCATATTTTAACGGTGCTGGTCGAACGTGTTATATATTTTGATATTGCACAAATTACTATTAGATGGATTTAAGCATAAAAATTTTTAGATATGCTCGAAGCGAAGAGTGAAGTTGTTGCGTTGCTTTTTGTGGTGATATTTTAATTTTAAACTGAAAACCTAACTATTTTGAAATATTTTTTTGATAATTTTGATAAATTTTCTATTTTTTGATGAGTAATTTTGATAATTATTTTTTGATAATTTTTTTTATAAGTATATTCTATGAATTTGCTGGGTTTTAAAGACCTCAAGTTCATAACGTGCTGCAATAACCAAATTTAAAAGATTAAAAAATTCTACACTTTACTTGAAAAAGGCTACAATTTACCTTAAAATCAAAGTACTTCCCAAAAAATGGCTAAATAGAATATTTGGAATATTTCAGTCCTTGGATAACGCAATTTTTATGCTTGCATGTCGAAGGCACCGTAACAAATCTACAGATTAAAAATTACCACGAAGAAGAAATATATGTGTCGATGTCGTTTCCAGCGACGAAGTGCGGATTTGTGTTGTACTCTTTACTATCTCACAATTTGATAGATTGTGCTACTATTTACCTTCGTAATGTCGAAATACTTGCATTATACATTCACTTACAATGTTCTACATTACTCACTTGTCGAGAACGAACACTGTAAAGATGTATGAAGGAATCTCTATGACCATCGTCAGAATAAAGCTGATGAAGATATTGCCTCCAATGTTGCCAGAGTTCTGGGACAAGCCGTAGTACACGAACGTCACCACGGCCCTGTCAGGAGTACGTCTGTTTCTTCACTACCGACTAGTTATTTAAGGAGCAACGAATAGTTTAAGGTATAGCAAATGGAGAGTTGGCAAATCGATTCCTTTGACGTTAAAATTCTTTCACGATGTGAACGTAGGTAAAAGACTGAACTAACTAATCAATTAAAAAAAATTCCTCACAGGCATAAATAGATAATACAATTATAAACGTTTCGAGCAGAACGAATTAATAAATCGGCTTCTCGCCACTTGACCAAAAACGTTCAAATGGTGAGCTCACCAGCAGAAGAACATGGTGAGGGCTCTTTTCCTGAGGTTGGGGGTTTTGAAGAGGTCCAGCACAGTCTTCTTGCGAGGCTTTGGCTTTTCTTGGGGCGCCTCGGTCGCCTCGTGGCCTACGAGGTCGGCCTGACTGCTTCCGGTTGTGAAGAGCTCAGTAGCCGGGCAGGCAGGCTGTAAGTTGTAAGAGAGAGATATTATCTTTTTTAGAGAATATATATTTTTAGCGCATTTTCTCAATTATGTAAAAAATGCACTATTGTGCTCGCCATGTCCGTCTGTCTGTCTGTCCGTCTGTTCGTCCGTCCGTGACCTCAAGTTTTCGTCGACGAGAAAATGCGCTCTCTGTCACTCACTGCACTGAGTACCGAGTTATATTATTTTTTCATTTTTCTAAATGGGATGTACCTTGAGAGGTACACATCGCATTACATTCATTAGAAGTTTAAATGTAATGTTCGAATTCCGAATCCGAAACGAGAACTCAGAAATGGTTAGATGAATGGTAATGAATGCCTTCCTGTTTGAGTAACCTTCTCTCTGATGAAGGCGACGCTGTCCTCCGTGAGCTCCTTGCCGTTGGTCTTGGCCATCAGTCTGAGGGAGGCGATGGCTTCGTCTGTCCTGTTCTGGGTGACCAACCACCGCACCGACTCCGGCATCACCCTGCCATAGGGACAAAATATTATCACACTGCCATAGGGACAAAACATTATCACCCTGCCATAGGGACAAAATATTATCACCCTGATGTAGGGACAAAATACTATCACCCTGTCATAGGGACAAAATATCATCACACTGCCATAGGGACAATGATAGTTCTCAATTAAGTGTAATTGCTCGGAAGCAGTCTCAAGGATGAAATGATCGTCCTTATGGTAATTTTTTTGGGGGTGCTTAATTAAACTTGTGTCAGCAACGCCTTAATTTAAATTCGGGAAAGTGCATCTTACCCTAACCACATGCAGAAAACAAGCAATGTATGGAACATATATACAATCAAAAGGTATACCACTAAACAGCGAGTAGAAGTCACTTGTACCATGTCGCCAGAAAAAAATATATGACGACACTCGTTCTCGAAGCAGAGAAATACTCTTTTCTTACACATTACAGTACACTTTCTGAATCCGATCATCGGTAATGACAGAAGGTCTCCCTAGTCTTTCCTCATCCTGATTGTTTGTGCGGGCATCTTTAAAGGCCCCAATACATTTCCGCATTTGCTGTTCATTGTTCTTCCCGAGGTGAAGTACTTTACACTTGTCAGCATTAAACCGCTGCTGCAACGTATCAGCTCAGTTAACTAAACTGTCAAGATCATCTTGTAATTGCTCTTTATTTGACGCATCCTTCACTGTATTATAAACTTTTGTGTCGTCGGCATACATGGAGCACACGCTGGACACTGCTTCTGGCAAATCGTTTATAAAAACAACGAACAAAACAGGCCCAAGAACGCTTCTTTGTGGCACGCCACTGCGCACTGATGCCCAGTCTGACACGGTTCCGTTAATACTGACACGATATCGTCTACCTACTAGAAAATCTCTGATCCATTGGAGTACGTTTCCCTCAATTCCCAAATACTTCACTTTACGCAACAGCCGCTCATGCGGAACACTGTCAAATGCTTTGGCAAAAACGAGGTACAATGCATCCACTGGTTCCCTTTCGTCCAGCAGGCGAGTCCAATCGTTCAACGTAGAATTGTTGAAATAGTCTCATTGATTTCCTCTAGAGTAAAACTCGCCCCTGAAATTCATCCAGTGAATTGTGAACGCTCCACTTGTTTGAGAAATACGTTCGAGGGATGTTTAGTAAGTACTTTCTCTACATAAAAAGAAGCAAGTAAATTTTTCCAAAAATAATTCATTGACTTGAAAGATCAAGCTTCACTCTACTTTTATATATAATTCCTTTTAATATTAAGACATTCATTTTATCTTGGGACCAGCTTTTGTATGCTATCGTCAAAGATGCTTGCCTGCCTAATTAGGCCGGGTTCACACCATACTGCCGGGCACTTACCAGGCATATATATGCCAGTTAAATATTCTTTTATGCACTTTCTTAGAAGCATTCACACCATGGGCATGACAGGTACCTTGCACGGCTGATGTGAATGCTTCTATAGAAATTCATTAAATAATATTGGACTGGATCATGATTGGCATATGTCTGGCACGAGCCCGGTAGCATGGTGAGAACCCAGCATTGTTGTGACAGCAGGAAACGTTTCAACTCAGGACGAAACGTGGGTTGATGAATTGTACACTTTCTGAATCAGATCATCGGTAATGACTGAAGGTCTCCCTAGTCTTTCCTCATCATGATTGTTTGTGCGGGCATCTTTAAAGGCCCCAATACATTTCCGCAGCATTCTGTCACTCGTCATGTTTTGATTGTTTGTGCGGGCATCTTTAAAGGCCCCAATACATTTCCGCATCATTCTGTCACTCATCATGTTTTCACCACACACAACTGATTTGGTGATGAATGCATGTAAACTGATGCACGTAAACACAGAGGAACCGTATTATAATGCGCTCTTCGCAGTCAGCAGGATTCTCAACAGGGAGAGGCATTTTAAAATCACGTAAACATGGTTTAAAATAATGTAAGCATCATAACGTAAATCGAATGGGTCCGTAATGGCGTCTGTGGCTTCTCACAAGCCACGGAGCGCATGGGCTAAACGGCGCACGTAGCAATGCGATGGCGTAATATAATATAGTAGTACAGTATTGTATCTTCGGCATTAAAGATTAGGCCTTAATAGGCCTGTCGCCGATTCTTGTACTTTTCTTATATAAAACCGTGTATTAAAACCTAAATTTAAAAACAGTATTGGTCTAAAAAACACGTTTCGTACAATAAAACCAAGAAGTTCGTGTTTGTCTCAGCTCGTACCATTTATACGAGATGAGCAGCAAGGCTGGCACGGTGACGGCAGCCTGCAGGTATCGCCAGTCGCGGATGAAGTAAGCGAGTACCCCCGTCGCCGCCTCGCCAACCGAGAAGGGTACTGGGATGAGCATGCCCAGAGTGGTGCGGTACTTGGCCCCCACGAACTCCACCACTACCATGAATATATTGGCAAGTTCGCAACTACTAATATTTTATTCCTGCCTTACGTACGTCTCTAATGCACCTACAAACTCCATCACTGCCGTGAATATTTTTCTTAGCTAGCTGCACTGTAAGAAAAGTCACCGTTAAACGGTCTCACTGGCGTTCTAGTGGCCGGCTGACACGTGAAAAGAAAAGCCGTACTGAAGTTTTTATTCAAATTTAACACTAGAAATCCGTACAACATCTAAAAACGGATGTTGTAATCGGTGCCCCGATTTTCACGTAGCGGCCAGCCGCTAGAACGCCGGAGAGATCGTTTTTATCATTTCTTTTCGCACAATGTACCACTAAAATTTTATCCCTGTTTTATGTCTCTAATGCACCTACAAACTCCACCACAGCCATGGATAGTTAGAATGGATATATCTGTCTTTCACCTCCATGTCATCATCTAGGAATTGCAAGACTGAAATACGAGAGGTGCATTTCGTGACACATTTGAATTTTGACCCGTTTTGACCTTTCATTTAAGACACATTTGAAATGCAGTTAAGAATAAAAAGATGAATATTGTTGCTCTGAGAGAAATAAGCTAGAAACGTAAGCCAATACAGAAGCTACATAAAACTAAATTATTTTTAGAGATTCTTTCTTATCAAGCATTGTTTCATGTCGCACGAAATTCTTATCAAGCGAACTTTCATAAAGTTCCGTCCATTCCTACGTTCAAATACCTCGTTAGACTGCACTGACGTAGACAATGGTTGGCCGCGAACACGTGATTCATCCCAACTCTTTGCATATCTGTCTAATTTTAAATAGGCATGCAAGTGGTTTCCACATTGTATTAAAAATAGCAATATTAATGCGAATTACTCACACAGAACATATGTGATCTGGTACATGCCCATGGCGCCCGCCCCCGTGAAGAAGCGACCCATCAGAAACACGGGGTAGTTGGGGGCCGTGGCCGACACGATGCCACACACGCCGACGATGCTGCTCGCCACGGCCACCGTATTCTGATTCACATTTACAGAACCTTGAGAGGCGATCTTTAGATATATTTATTCATGATCCACAGAGATGGGCAATAGCGCGCTACATGTAGCGGCCGCTAGTAGCGGTAGCGGTAGCGGAGCTACATTTAAAGCAATGTAGCGGTAGCGGTCGCGCCCGCTACATTTAGAGCATGTAGCGGTAGCGGTAGCGGCCGCTACATTTCAAAGTAGCGCTGCCCAGTTCTGATGATCCAACCAGAATAGTTGATAGTAGTATCAAAAATAGACGCATTTTAATAAAATATTCCATATAAATATTATTACTTGTAACTTTTTCAACAGATTTCCTGCTGGGATAGAAATAACCTAGGCTAGCAAAACCTTACTGTGATATCTTATGAGACGCGCTCGGCGGTGAATATATATATTATATAGCGGTTTCAGCGTTTATTAGGCCGGAGGCCTGTCGACGATTCTTAACATCGCAGAACATTCACAGCATTTTGCGGTCTCAAACTCGCAACTCACTGTTACAATTCTGCAGTGCTTAAGCGCCCGGCCTCCTTGCCGATTCTGATCAGAAACTGGCGCACAGAGCTGGGATCGAACCCGCGCCTCTCTGCGCCAATCTTGGTACTCTGAACTGTTACCACTGGGCCACCCTGGAGGCATGCAATTGTCAATACTCTGGCTGCACCACTGACTTCGCGTCACTGGATGAAATGACCCAGTTATCAAGATGCCTTTTCTCGACCCATGCCATAGTCGTCGAAAAGCGAATCAGTGACTTACTTGAGGGCTGGGAGTGGAAGGCCCTGAGAAGAGTGACATATTACCACATCTCCATCAGGAGTTCAGGGAAATCTTCGCTGAACTTGGTATGGGAAACATTAAAAAAAAATGAGCGTGTCATTATGTCCAAATAGTGACACTTTCTTACCCATAGCATGAGCAGCAGGTGAGCGTAACACAGAACACTCTTTTCCTGGGGTAAACTGGGTCAAGATGACCTAATTTCATGGGCAAAAAGTGAATCTCTATATAGTCAAGTCTCACACATTGCTTTGTGTGTTGACCCACATGGGTAGACTGCATCCTCGACCAAATGTTGACGAACCTTCATAAAGAGGTACCCATACCCAGATGAAGATACCCAGATAAATATATACAGATACTACTACATCCATTCTTCGCTCGAAATACAAGCTAAAACGTGTGACACTATCTGGACAAAAGTGAATTTATTTTTTGGGTGCATAAACATTTCTGTCGTGCCGTGTCTCACTCTTGAGTTTACTGTAAATACTCATTAGAATGCAAACGCTAAAAGAAAATTTTTATTCAAAGACAGGCTAAGCCAAGTTTCAACTGACCATATATTTATCTAAATTAGTTGTAAAATATAAAGAACATGTTTTTACCCGCCGTCCTATCCTGTCGGAGAGGTCCCCGAGTATGATGGCACCCAGCAACATCCCCAGCATATAGGACATCCCGGCCAATGACCGGTAGAAGGGAGACACGCACCACAAATCAAACTGCAAAGAGGTACAATTGAAAGAGTTATTAATTTCAACCAAATCGTATTGACAATGTTAATTACATCGGAGTAAAAATGTTTAGAAATGCACAAATCCTTGCTCCATGTCCGAAATTTTGATATTGACTTCACTGACCACAATTCGGGGCCCTGATCACTGACATGAAACCATTCCCTGTTTTTAATTAATAAAATTAATTCCTTTTTGTTGGAATGGTGAGTGTGGGTGGCCTTTTTATAAAAAAAATTAACAAAGAATATTTAAGATACTCGGGAACTGAAATCTTAAATAGTTGTGAACTGATATAGTTGTATAGTTTCCGAAGATGCCATTACCATGTCAGAAATGATTACTTGATGTAGAGATTAACTTTTACAGCTCGGCGCGTTGAGATTTGCTCCAAACGAAATATCTGAGTTAGATTAAAAACCGTCATTTTCTGCTCATGAAATTGATCCCAAATTTATTTATAATTCGTGTATGGCATTGCACATATAATTAAATTATTATTACTTTAATAATTCAGAGCTCAATACTCTCCTCGTTCAGAGCTCTCATCGTTCATTAACTTAAAAAAAACATATCAAATTCATAATATATCAGAGATAGCACAATAAGATATTGTCATATCGCTTCGTTTTGTTATTCAAAAGGTAATGTAACTAATACGTTAGTATTTTACATCGGTGATGATGGAAGAACTGAAGACGCTGTCATCGAAGACGTGGCCAGCCCCACACGCCACTTTTTCCTCCAAGAAATTGGATGTCGTGCAAGAGGTGGTAAAGTCCACGACGCTTTCAGCGGTGGACGCGTAACGCAAGCAGCGACTCCAGCGAGCTTCCGACGGATTGTACGGCGTCGTAAAGTTCAGGAAAGTTTCGTTGTACGAGGCGAGGCCAGAATTTTCACAAATTCTTGCGAGTTTCGTACTCCTAAAATATTGCTACTGTATTGGCAATCTAAACTACAAGGGCCTACTCGAGCTTAGGTTAGGTTGGTTTTTGATGCAGGAAGATTACATCTTAATTTTTGAGGTTTAATCGTTGCAAATAAATATGTATTACACCACACGACGAATGACGAAAGCAAGCCTTTTTTTAATATTCGCACTGTTTTGTAAAATATTTTCGATAATTATATATTTATATATAACTGAGATACCATGACTTACAAATGAATATTATTATTGATCACCTCCAAATGATTCGGAACGTACGTTCGTTCTCAAAGAAAAAAAATGGATTATGAATTCTTGATCTCATTACAAAAATCTAATTGAACCAGTAGAAGAAATCTACTTAGGCATCAAAATAACAATAAAAATTCAATAATAAAATCTAGGCCAACAAATCCCAAATTTTTTAGTGCCCACAAACAATAATTAAACAAGCATTTTTGGTGTCTGATTTTCGGGCGTTTGAAGTAGGGCGATATTTGGAATAATGGAAGAGCGATTGATTGTGAGCGTATACCGTTTGATGGTGAGCGTATACCGTTTGATGGTGAGCGTATACCGTTTGATGGTGAGCGTATACCGTTTGATGGTGAGCGTATACNCCCAGGCATGTAGGTGGCGATGCAGCAGAGCACCATCACGTACCTCTGGTACCTGGGGTACGGTAGGAATAACGTACCACTTGCACCACGAACCACAGTACCAAATACTCATTACGTACGGTACTCAGTGACTCAAATAGTGTCTCTGGTACCTGGGGTACGGTAGGAATAACGTACCACTTGCACCACGAACCACAGTACAGTACCAAATACTCACTACGGTACTCAGTGAATTGAATAGTGAAGCGTAATTCATTCTATTATAGGAATAACGTACCACTTGCACCACGAACCACTGTACCAAATACGCACTACGGTACTCAGTGACTCAAATAGTGAACCCCAATTCATTATATTAGTTCTTAGAGTTTCAGTAATATTATTATCAGAACGGAACTACAGTATATTATCAACTGAACTATAATTAGCTATGCTAGTTCTTAGAATAACAGTAATATTATTAATAGAACTATAATTCATTATGTTAATTCTTAGAATACCAGTAATGGACAGAACAATAATTCATTGTGTTGGTTCTTAGAATAACAGTAATATTATTGTTAGAACCATAATTCATTATGTAAGTTCTTAGAATGACACTAATATTATTAACAGAGAGCTATAATTAAATTTGCTAGTTCTTAGAATAGCAGTAATCAACAGAAAAATAATTCATTCTGTTGATGTTAAAAATACTTGAATGAATTATTGTTGAATATTTATTAAGTTAAAAAATAAATAAAAATAAATAGCCTATTTACTCATAAAGAGCATTAAAGTGCTGACCTCTCGAACTGCCCCAGCGAGCTGATGAGGCTCTCGAGCTTGTCTCCTTCGGACTCGCCGCCAGGGTCCTCTGAGAAGACATTATTTTCAAAATAAATTATTATGAATATGCAAAAAAATCTATAATTCAAGCTTCTAAGTATCTATAGAAAAATAGAGTAATAAAAATTAAAATGAAACTTTTGTGCTTGTGAGGCTTGTTTTCTGAACAGCTGAACAAGGTTGAACAAAAGCCTAATCAAAGTTATCAGAAGATCGGCGGGTAAATGCCGTTAATATCAGATCAACTGAGTGAGTAAATTGGTAAATTGATGGCTAGTTCTCGAGAAACTATGTCATTGGCATTAATAAATGATCATATTCGAGAATTTGTTATGTGACGAATAACCTGAGCCTCAGTCAAGTCTGGGCCTATACTTTCAAAAAAAGTTGAGAGATCGTAAGTTCATCAGCCAATCATTGACGGCCTTTCAAACAAAATCCACCAATCATAGACAATAAAATAGTGCGTAAGTAATTACGTTCACTTAACGAATTTTGAAAGTATGGCCCCTGGATTGCAGCTATTGTGGATAGAAATTGGACGCTTAAAATATTTTAACGTTGTCGTTTAAGTTGTTCATAATTTACTGCATGCTCAGCGGCCATATATTGGAAGCATTAAAAATAATGAATCGTCAAAATTTATTACTCAGGTGAGGAAGGGATACGGATTTTGATTTGAATTAAATTGGCTCAACCCAAATGCGCCAAACAATAGAAAAACGAGGTCGGTTCAGGAGCCGTGCGTGCGCATGAGAGTTGTTGATGTAAACTCTAGTGCAGACATCACGCCTGTTGTCTATCCGTTGTAAGTCTTCCGCAAGTCTTTGGTAAAGACTCTCTACATGTCCGTTGTAAAGTTGCAAGTCTCTGGAACTGACTCTCTATACATGTCCGTTGTCAAGTCGCAAGTCTTTGGTAAAAACTCTCTACAAGTCCGTTGTCAGGTCGCAAGTCTTTGGTTAATACTCTCGCGAATTTCGCTGTCAAGTCGCAATTCTGTTGTGAAAATCATTATCCAGAATTAAACTTATACGTTATACCACATGTCAAGTCGCAAGTATTTTGCAAGTCTACGGTGACATTCAAAGTCATTTTATCTGGTCACAAGTCTTATCTTTGGTATAAAATTTGAGGCAACTGGCCGAACAAAACCTTTTGAGGTACGAAAACCACGGTGTAGTTTTTTATTTACCAAATTTCGTCTAGTCAAACGTCTGATTTCCGTAGTTGACCGGAAAATAATTATTGAAAAAGGAGTGAATTGAAAAGAAAGATGACAACAGGTGACCTATTTTTCTAGACAACTTTCATAAATTTTTATCAAGGCCATCCTAGCCTGTAGCTTGTTGAGTGATTCACTCAGCCAACGTGATGGGAATGCTGATACGATCACTTCCCTTGACACAATAGCATTCGAAACTGCGAAATTATTGCTTTTAATTCAAATGAAAGTGTATCTAGCCGTTGGGTTCTTAGAACAGCATGCATACGATCGTAGTTTACCGGATCGTTGATAAAATATTCAGCTCACATTTATGTTCTGTGTTACTAATCCCAATAATCTCGGGTGCAAGCAGCGTGCTTTGAACTCGGGTAATTTGCTTGCTGGTCATCGTTCGATAGGGTATTTTGAAATCCCTTTTACTGTGCGTGTGACGCGATACTTTTCCGTAGCATTAAAATGAACATTTTCTTGCAGAATTCGCCTTCAGCGCACAACGAATAACATAAAAATGTCCCAATGAAGTAGTACAATTATTTATTTCATTCTTCCACTTTATGCTATCTGAATAGTCACAACAACAGAGAGGAAAATTGCTGTTCAAAGATGAAGAAAATGATACCTCGACAGACAAGCCTGCGAGGTTAGTCGCCAAATATCTAGAGAGGTTTTTGAAACCAAATCCATTTACAGTAGCAGCCTGAGCGACTAGGATTAAAACTCTAAAATTCACCTTTTTTGTGTAACCTGAAGGGTTTATTTTTTAAAATTCAGCTTTAATGTATATCCACTGATTCTTAAAAAGATATAATATGTATGCCTAAGATTTTTTTCAGTTACATATGCGTGTCTAGCGCAATAGGAAATTGAGATTGTACTGCCATGCACCAAATGCAAGCCTTATTAAATTAAGTTTTCATACATTATGCTGAATAATCTTGTACTCCTTGATTCTACCACTACATTTTCATTCTTACTAAGAAATTAAAAATATATAATAGTTAGGCTTAACAGTTTCATTATATTAGTATTTGATGAACTCACGTTTAAATTTTGTGTTGTCAGCGCCGGCCATCGTAGCGTCGACTCTCCCGTTTAAATTACTAGGATATTTTTTCAACACATATAAAGATTAATTAGATTTGATATGAACTTCTGATATGAAAAACTTTTAATATTATTGACATTTTTAATATGGCAAAAGATGGAATGGGAATGATCATAAATAGTTGGAACATAGATAATTATTATTCAGGAATGATAACGAAATTACATTATAAGGAGTCAAAACGATGTAAGTAAAGAAAAAAAAACAATGCATTGAAATAACAATTCGGTGTTTGACATGTTTGCTGATCATCATTTCTACACAGTAACAACTCTGTAAATATATTACTCATGACGAATATATTAATAATGATATTATGGAAAGAAAAATAATATTTTCTTGTCGTGCTTCAGTTTTCGTGCAAAAGATGACATCCTGAATATTAAAATCGGAGGACGGGATGGTGAAAAGCTTGTCGGAGAGTACGAAAACACCATTCTTAAGATTGGAAACACCATTATATTTTATAGTGTTATGGAAAATTAGGTTAGGTTGGATCCAGTACCAAAAATTAAGAGATCGTAAGTTCATCAGCCAATCATTGACGGCCTTTCAAGCCAAATGCACCAATCATAGACAAGAAAATAAAGCTTAAGTACTTACGTTCACTTAGCGAATTTTGAAAGTATGGCCTCTGGGGCCTTACTTTCAAAACTCGCTAAGTGAACGTAAGTACTTACGCTCTATTTTCTTGTCTTTGATTGGCGGATTTTCTTAAAAGACTGTCAATGATTATCTGATGAACTTACGATCTCCTAACTTTTTTTGAAAGTATAGGCCCAGGTCACTACGGACTTCAATGTAAACTCTTATCTCCGTCTCAGACTTATATACACTATAAAGTTGTCTTTAATTCCCAAGTGACTCCATATTTTATCTATGCCTGAGATCAATAAAAATAGTTCAAATGCAGTTAAAGAGTCATTGCGTTTCAACGCAAATGACGTTCAAAAGGCAACGTGGTTTAGAAGTTGATTTCGTTGAAACAACGTTTATTCCTATGGTATACCGGATTCCTGTTGGGTCGAGTGCGACGTTTTACGAGAAGGCTGAGAAGCAAGCCTATCCTAGAACCGGACATTAAAATCTTTTGCAAATAGAATAAGGAACACTCTGCCCCAACATGAAACCGATGATCAGGAGAAGATTATAACCTTTAATCGAATGAATGAATCATGCAGACATTACGATCACTCAGATGCAGCCTCAAATTGTCCCAATTCTTCAACCAGGTAAAAAGACGTACACGATTCTCCTGCTAAAACATGAAGAATCTTCTCTGTTGGAGTTTTCTCAGTAGACACGAACACTTAATTCATAATTTTCTAAAGACACCAACAATTGATTACTTTATTATTAACGAATTCTTGGTTGGAATTGGCCAATCAGATTCCTTTTCAAAAAGCAAGGGAGGTTTTCTGTCTCTACTTCAAAAATAAGTCATTATCTCAATCATGAGATCATGACTATTAGGTGCATTGCATATCAATTCAAGTAATTCTCGACTGACGTCATGAAGTCCCATGCATTTAATGTTAATTAAAACAGGTAGCAGTAAATAAAGTATGACGCCAGCTTCAAACGGGAATAAAAATGCAATGAAATATAGTTTAAAACGCTGAAACGAAATTTTACATAGTTACAATACCGAAATTCGTTCGAGGGGGCGATACCGGCCTTTATCTTAGCAAATTAATCAAGAAAGACGATTTACAAACTGAAAAAATGGGAATCTAACTTGTGGTGTCCAGTTCATGCACAATGAAATATCAACCTCGCCATGCACACTGCAAGAAGAAACTATAAATGCAATAAATTATTCCTATTGCCGCATTTCAAACACCAAATCCAACACCGAGCAGTCAAGACGACGCACGGGGAAATTCATTGAGCCTAGGATAACTCTTTAAGCCTAGAATAAATCCTTATTAGACTAAATCCTTAAAAGAATAAATCCTAGAATAGATTCAGTGATCCTTGAATAATTCCTTCTTAATGGCTACAATGTTCCGGAATTTCATGAAAACTATCGTCGTATTAACCATGGAATTTAATCTAAAAAAATTGTGCTATTCAACCACATGTATACGGAAACATTAACATCGTCATTCGTACCAGAAGATTCTGTTACTTGGGTTAGCCTTGGTAGACAGAGGGTCATATATGGCATTAATATATCATTCGATCGTATTGAATTTTGTCTGCATTAACTTTATAAAGAATGTTGCTGGCGATAATTATAGAAGCGGCTTAAAAAGCTCTTCGGCTGTCACGTTAAAAAGTGACCCAACAAAGCAATAACAAAAATGTGGTAAAATGGGTAAAGAATATGAATAATTACCGAGTTTCATTCGCTGTAGTACCGCAATCAAATAGGCCAGTCATGAATTAAGTCATCGTCCATAATTTCACAGTAGATAGCAAAGTTACTTTATTCAAAACAGTCAGGAAGAGAAACTGCAGTCCTAATTTCAACCGCAAGAAAGAAAATTTCCAATCAGCAACGCGCTGGTCAGATCATTCGAAACAAACAGTTTTTCGAGTTTTTTATTTACCTAGTTTGGGATTAAAATCCTACGTTTAAATAATTACTGGAATCCCAATTTTCATAAGAATATTGCGCACAATATAAGTGGCCGGGTCACGAACTCTCGTTTCAAGGATGAAATAATATGCCAACGATGAAACAATATGCCAACGATGGAATAATATAAAATGCCAATTTCAGGGTACAACAGAATTATTGCTAATACAACTTTGAAGTTAAGCTACTCTTCAGATTCATCCACTGTTAGAAAAATTCCCGTTAACGGTATTACCGGCGTTTCAGTGGCCGGTCGGGACGTGAAAAGAAACACCGTGTCGCCGTTTTTATTCTAATTTAACACTAGAAATCCGTAAAACATCCGATAAAAACGGCGAAAAGGTTAATTTTCACGGGGCAACCGGCCACTAGAATGCCAGTGGGACCGTTTTTTCGCCGTTTTTTCTAACAGTGTCCCTGCAGATCGTAACCTTTCGGAGGTTGAAAGTCTCAAGTTTATTCACCGATATTACACGTGGTCATGCCAGACATGCAAACTCTTATGCGAACGGATGAGTTTCATTAAAGAGCTACACACTATACAGTACACAGTTAACCTTAGTATGTTTCGTTACACAAATTTTTTTTTAATTAAAATACTTATCGCAGTTGATTTTACTTAACAAATTGAAATTATACCTCGAGTTTAATTTTAAAACTGGACAGATAATCAAGCGCTTTAATAATAAATTTAATACCTCGGATTAGATAGTCGTATTTTTAACACGGGTTAAATTCCACGCTGAAGTTAATGATATAGGCCATGGGCCTATTTCGTCAGTGCCGACACTTCTAATCTATATCTTGTATTCATTATTAAATTTTGATAAGTGGGTGAAGCGACTATCAATTTGGTTGCAAGCAAGTTAAACTACCACCTCACACGCCACCTCCAGGCTACAGGGCCGAGGAACGACATGGGGAAGAAGCACAGTGAGACTATCACTCGCGTGATACTGGAAGCCTGCACCAGCATCATGCGGTGCCCCGACGCCTGCACCAGCATCATGCGGTGCCCCGACGCCTGCACCAGCATCATGCGGTGCCCCGACG
>NW_025946538.1:36470-46354 GCF_000764305.2 Hyalella azteca
TTTGATGGTGAGCGTATACCGTTTGATGGTGAGCGTATACCGTTTGATGGTGAGCGTATACCGTTTGATGGTGAGCGTATACCGTTTGATGGTGAGCGTATACCGTTTGATGGTGAGCGTAAACCGTTTGATGATGAGCTTATAACGTTTGATGGTGAGCGTATCCAGTTTGATGGTAAACATATACCGTTTGATGGTGATGGTATCCATTTGATGTTGAGCGCATAATGTTTGATGGTGAGCGTATACCGTTTTATGGTGAGCGTATACGTTTGATGGTGACCGTATAACGTTTGATGGTGAGTGTATAACGTTTGATTTTAACCTTTTCCCGTTTGATGGTTAGCGTATACTGTTTGATGGTGAGCGTATACCGTTTGATGGTGAGCGCATAGACGTATACCGTTTGATGGTGAGCACATACCGTTTGATGGTGATCGTATACTATTGAAAATAAAAGGCGAATTATAGGTGGCCGACTGTGCAGCTCGAAGCTCAATATGAATGGCAAGCTTTCACCCGCCGTATGGTTGACACCCAATGCACTTTCCAATTCTGCCCTTCGTATCTTTAAATTAACGACATGCATTTGTTTCACTCAATTGATGAAAATATTCAATTAAAAACAAAGATCTATTAGCATTTTTTTAACTAATCCAAAATATTCCATTATTTCCAAAGATCTATTATAACCAATCCATAAGATAATAATATTTGCATTTTAGTTCAATGGAATGAATTTAACTACTTAAAAATGGACGTGCGGAATTCGACTTCTAATTTAATTCAATTAAAATCAAAGATCTATTATGACCAATCCATAAGATAATAATATTTGCATTTTAATTCAGTGGAATGAATTTAACTACTTAAAAATGAACGTGTGGAATTCAACTGCTAAGTATGTAAGCGGTTCTGTATTTCCATAAGAATACAACTTAGTTTACACAATGACACATGCACCAGCTTATTCATTGCAAAAGTTATTCAATGTACGAATATGATTTGATTGTTGATTAATCACTCAGATGCCAAAATAAGTTCGTTTGTTTTGAATTCCATGGCTATTTTTCCTGCGTAATTAAAGCAAATCTATTTAAAATGTGTCAGTGAGTTGTGGGTTCGAACTCAGCTTGTTGTAAAAATTCTGGTCAGAGATCGCAGAAGCTGCCGGGTGGTTAAGAAATTCAAGGTTGAGGGCCCTGAGTTGCATAGCAGCTACAAAAAAAAAAAAGGCTTCGGCTGCTGGATTTCTGCGATGTCTTTTAGTTCCGAAAGACCAGTAAAGATCTCCCAAACGCCGATAGCGTTGTTTTCTATTCAATAATACAATAATAACAATAATAATAATAAGAATAATACCACTATTACTATACCACTGATACCCCTATTACTATTAACATCACTATTACAATTACCACCAAGTAACTTATTACTATTATATCACTGTTGTTATAATTTTAATTACTATCACCATTTCCATTAAAATTATTTATTATATTAAACTCTGTTTTAGGCAGAATAAAGAATATTGAACTTCGGACCATGCAGAAATGTAAACGTTTTAACAATTTTACAACTTGTGATTGCTCTTCGAACTTCGCTTGTGTCACTGCGAGTTTAATGTTGACAATTACGACTTCACTTATGACGTGATCAAATATTACTTAACACGTCGCTCTTCACTGTGATCACAGATGATGTGATCAAATATTTATGTTAACACGTCACAATTCACTCTGATCACAAACGACGTGATCAAATATTACTTAATTAACATGTCACAATTCACTCTGATCACAGATGATGTGATCAAATATTTATGTTAACACGTCACAATTCACTGTGATCACTGATGATGCGATAAAATATAATTTAACGTCACTCTTCACTGTGATCACAAATGACGCAATCAAATATTACTTAATTAACACGTCACTGTTCACTGTGATCACAAATGACGTGAACAAATGTTACTTAACACGTCATCTGTTATCACAGATGACGCGATAAAATATTACTTAACACGTCACTATTCGCGCTAATCACTGATGACGGGATCAAATATTACTGTTAACACGTCACTCTTCACCGCAGAGCTACAGGCCGCTCGAAGCTTCCAGTTGTCGCCGCGCATGCACAGCGAATGCCAACCTGCATAGCGCACAACTGCAGTGTACGAGCGGCAAGACTCGACCACGCCATACGCCACTCACTGCCATCATGACTCGACCACGCCATACGCCACTTACTGCCATCTTGACTCGACACGCCATACGCCGCTCACTGCCATCATGACTCGACACGCCATACGCCATCATGACTCGACCACGCCATACGCCACTCACTGCCATCATGACTCGACACGCCATACGCCATCACTGCCATCATGACTCGACCACGCCATACGCCACTCACTGCCATCATGACTCGACCACGCCATACGCCGCTCACTGCCATCTTGACTCGACACGCCTTACGCCGCTCACTGTCATCTTGTCTCGACACGCCATACGCCATCACTGCCATCATGACTCGACACGCCATACGCCGATCGCCGTCACCAAAGCTCAACCACGTACGACATACCGTAGTGGAAGACACTGGATAAAGCAATGCTACCTGGCGCCGAACGGATGAGTTTCTAGGGTGAGTTTGGTGATCACATAGCGGCAATTATCACAGGAGTAAAGTGGCAAATGAAGTGAATCTGATGGACGCTCAAAATGAGAGAAGCGGAACCGATGATTACACTCTTTAGAGCCCATGTGCTACCTCTCATCGAGTACTGCGACCAGCTTTGGACCCCGACCAGCTTTGGGACTATACTCACTAAAGCGAGTATAGTTTTGGACCCCGACCAGCCTAGGGCTATACACACTAAAGATGAGACTGGAGACGTGTAAAATTCTGTACTGTTTGGCTCTAAAATTCAAAAGTGAGACCTTTAGGATTTGACATACCGAAATGATAGAAGAGCAGACTGTGCAGGATTCCCCAACTAAGCAACAGGCAGCGGCCAGAATTCAATATCTGAGGGGAACGCCCCTTTCCGTGGCGGGCCGAGATGGTTTAATGTCTTGGCAATAGAGCTGAGAGAATGGAAATTCGCTCCTAAAACTTTCAAATAACGGCTGAAGATGTTCCGGAGCACAATCCACGGTTGTCCGTCTCTGTATCACTGCAGGGGGTTAGAAACAAGCAACAGCATCTTGCATCAGCTGGCTCAGCAGAGGGCATATATGCACGGTAGTCAAAAACTGGCCCCTGGACTTCGGCGGTGAGGATGACTTGCCTATACCAGGGCTGAAGGCGGCGCTCTTGTGCGGCCTGATATTGTTAAGTCCGAAACACTTACTAATGATACTAAGATTAGCTCGAAAAGCCACTCGGCGCCATCATAGCTCGACCACACATCTCGACAGCACCTGATCGACTCTGACAGCATTAATTGCGTGAAGTGTGCAGGTGAACGCGCTGCTGCATGTGCACCGCACGTGCATTGCTGTCCTTCCTGCATTGACTGAGCGGCGCCCCTTCATTGAATAGGGGCTGGGTTGAGGAGAGTGGTGGGGATCTGAGTAGGGATGGTGGGAACACTGGGGAAGGGCTGCGAAAACATTGGGGAAGGGAGGTGGTGACAGTAGGGAGAGGCGTTGGGTGACCCTGGACTTACCTAACCTGTTTGTAGATGGAGATTTGTAGGGGATTATGCAAGATGTATTTGAAAGGAATATATAGTGAAAATGAAAGGGGATTTTATTGATGCCGACTGTTGCAATCATGCATCTTGATGCCGACTGTTGCAATCATGCATCTTGATGCCGACTGTTGCAATCATGCATCTTGATGCCGACTGTTGCAATCATGCATCTTGATGTCGACTGTTGATATCCGTGTTGCAGTTTACGCGTGTTTTTAAATTCAAATATTTATTTCGTATCAACAGCCCTTGGACCTAGTAAAAAGGGCAAAAATGAGCTAACTACCATAAAATAAACTAGAAATTGCATGAAAAATGCTACAGAAATTTAAACTTATAAGTTATCAAAAGAAATCTAAAATACATTTCTTTATGAGCTCACACAACCAGGAAGGTGTAGACATTCAACCGAGTCGAGTTCTTTTGCATTATGTAGAGCAAAATGTGTAAAAATATATTAATGTAACTCGAACACCAAGTAAATAAAATAATTTTTAAAATAGTATTTATTTTTGCACTAATCATTATTAAAGATACTTGATGTTTACACAAGGTCGACTGCCTGGAATGTAAACTCGTTATTTTATTTCACGGACCTGCGGATGACAATAGTCGCGCTGCCGATGCAGGTCCGGATGTGGTGGATGCAGGTCCGGATGTGGTGGATTACCGTAATTTCCTATCATTAAGTAAAGGCATCAATTTTGTGGCTATAAGGTATGGGAATAAATCAGGACCGCTGTCGGTATGTCTATCAGAGGCTGAGTTGCCGAGAACGAGGTTTTCATTTATATTACATAGAAATAAATATAAAATTATAAAAAAATTAATAAGTGTAAAAAATAGAGGAAAAACATTTATCGACTACTGAAAGGGAAAATATTGCTATTCTGAACTTCTTCATTTCAGGGAACAGGCTGTGATCAGTTTAATAATTCAAATAATCCCCTTTTAATTCAGCGTTTTTCATGCAATTTGTTCATGCTAAATTAATCAATCAATCAATCAATTACGAATCAGTAATCATTAATATTGCCATAGAAATCTCCCACCAAGAGCACAACTTACCAGATCGGGTCTTCGATATAGACATTTACATTTCGTGCTTAAGTCTTGCGAAGAGCAGTTGTTGTTATTTAAAGGTATTTATATTATTTTACAGTTGTTATTTCAATGCAATTCTTATCTCCGACTTATTTTAAATTAATTGCAAACAAAAAAATTTTAATTCAAAGCTCACATATATACCCACTTGTTGAAATTGAGTTAGGTTCAAATGATGATAATAATAATAAATTAACGATCGGAAAACAGAGATAATTTAAGCGCCAAGCAAAATGTTTATTATCCTCACTAAGTCAATCGTTTGCCAGTAAATGTTAACTTTAATCATTTCCTAATTACGGACACCGTAAACCACAAAACGTTTTAATAAAACCTTTACCAATTAATAGCATTCGAACTCAAGCACATCATATAATGCCCTATCAGTGACACCTGCCACTAATGGCACCTGCCACTGAACTGAGGTTATGTCGCGTTCTTAAAGACACTGCCATTAGTGACGCTTGCCACTGAACTGCGGTTATATCTCGTTCGTACCGATACTACCATTAGTGACGCTTGTCACTGAACTGCGGTTATATCTCGTTCGTACCGATACTACCATTAGTGACACATGTCACTGAACTGCGGTTATGTGTCGTTTGTACCGACACTGCCATTAGTGACGTCTGTCACTGAACTGCGGTCATATCTTTCCAGGACCGAAAATCGACGTATAAATAATTATCTTGCCGTTTTCTTACACTAAACTTGTTACTCAAGCGGAACCTGAATCGCTTAGGAAACTCACTAATTTAAATAACGCTCAAATATAACGCACGAGAACCGTTCGTGACTTGAAATTTTCAAGCATTTCCAAGTGCGTTCTCTTTTCACATAAATTTTTGGTAAATTTGAACTATCACACAAGTCCACGAAAAACATCATTTATGTTAATTTATAATACTCTACCGGCCTGGTAACAGCTTGTACAGGCATGAACCTTTACTGCTAACCTTCTGTAATTATATATTGTAATATATATATTATAACCTTTAAATTTAAATTCATGAAGGGGGATTTAAATAAAGTTACTGTCTTTACAGCCTCAACGAAATTGTCAGACTAAAATATTGAAACAATGAATAAATTCGAGAAACTTTCGGTAGATAAACTAGTTTAACCAGATGATCGAGTAGATGATCGTTATCATCTAGTTTAACCACTACTTTGAGTAGAGGATGGCGATGCTGGACGTATTGACTCCAGCAGGGGCCATACTTTCAGAACTCGCTAAGTGAACGTAAGTACTTACGCTCTATTTTCTTGTCTATGATTAAGTTAACGTAAGTACTTACGCTCTATTTTCTTGTCTATGATTAAGTTAACGTAAGTACTTACGCTCTATTTTCTTGTCTATGAGTGGTGGATTTTGCTTGAAAGGCCGTCAATGATTGGCTGATGAACTCACGATCTCTTTACTTTTTTTGAAAGTATAGACCCTGGCAGGAAGGACGTTTTGACTCTATATGTCGGTATTTTGTTCTGCGTTATCAGCAATTGCAACATCACAATTATTGACGGTAAAAATATTCAAACATTTTCTATTTTCCACCCGTGGAGAAGGACCGTTCTGGTAAGGAGATTCCTCAATCCGAAAGATTCAAAGTTAATCTACAACACTGTCCTCATTTGTGTAGACTTTAATACATTCAAATAAGTATCTATTAATTGTTCGAGCGAGTCGATGAAGTGGAATGATAATCAAATACCTATTTACAAAAAATTATTTTATTTGAAAATAGCATTTAAGTAAGTCACTTAATTAGATCCCTGTTTTATGTTAATTCTAAAACATTATCATTTTCTGAACATATGAGGAATACGCTGGCCGAGATCCGTAGCACCGTTTCGTATATGAAGCGCCTAAAGAAACGTTTTTTTACAAAAAATTGTTTATATTTTCACAATTTGACACAATTTTTTCACGCTTCAACAAATTCGACCTGCACAACACAATTGCATGGTGTCCCAAACCCAGTCACTAACACAACAAAAAAATATAATTGTTTGTCACCATTAAATTCTGTTCTGACGTTTCTTCATCTCTTACGGTGCAAACGATGCGTTGGAGGCCATTAAGTCTTCGTAGTCAAATTGTGTACATAAATATTATACAGGTTAACTGTAAGGATACATACTGTACATAGCATATACGTATGGCTAACTGTAACCAGAACTTATGCCTTACTGTTAGTGATGCATGTACGAGGCTTACTGTATGAACCCTGCATGGCTAAGATTGAGTCGCCTATGGTCAACGCCCATACTTTCATAATATAATTCAACAACAGCATGTCACATATTCAGGTGTCTCTTGGTAGGTGTCTCATGCCGCATTCAGGTGTCTCAGGCCGCAAGGTGTCTCATGCCGCATTCAGGTGTCTCAGGCCGCAAGGTGTCTCAGGCCGCAGTCGGGTGTCTCAGGCCGCAGTTAGGTGTCTCAGGCCGCAGTCAGGTGTCTCAGACCGCAGTCAGGTGTCTCAGACCGCAGTCAGGTGTCTCAGACCGCAGTCAGGTGTCTCAGACCGCAGTCAGGTGTCTCAGACCGCAGCAAGGTGTCACAGGCCGCAAGGTGTCTCAGACCGCGTGGAAAACTGCTATCAGTTGTCGGATAAGTGATACGTCGGATAAATTTAGTCATAATACGAAGTTACAAGTTAGAGCAACAAGTTTATGTGTGAATGTCAATTAACTTAGTAGTGGGAACTTATTCTAAAACATTGCTGCGATCCATTCAGTGCCTAGCGACTGAGTTCGTAATAAACATACGAGGTAGGTTGCAGGTCCTCATTCATTCATCCTGTTTTAAGTGGTCAATCCATGGTTTCAGGTCCTCGATTGTTACATGTCCGCGTTTACATGTCCAAAAAGAAAAGTAAGTTTCATGTCCATATTTACTTTTTCGGTTGCCGCTAATTATTTATTGGTTGCAGATCCACGATATAATTAAAAAGTCTTCGTTTAACTGAAATTCATAGTTTCAGTGAGGGCCTTTGAGTGTTTCCAGGTGCTCTCTAACACGAGATTATTGTTCGTTTGAAGAGTGGGTATAAATGCAGGCTGTTCTTCGTTAGCATAAAGGGTATAAGAAACGGTTCCTATTTTCATATCTGGGTATAATAGGAAATTATTGTTACTTATATGTAAGGTTCTAGCTGGAGGTTATTTTTCGTTTGGGCTTTGTCTTTTTCTTCGTCTGGAGGTGCAGTAGCAGCAGTCCAGCGCTCGTTGGTCGCTGCAAACATGTTAAAAAACATCTCAAATATGAGTGTGAATAATTCATTCATTCATTACATTGATAGATTCATTTTGACTCATTCACGTAATTAATTAAAAAAAATATTTGACAGTAATTATTCCAGAGGACTACTAGCAAAGTACGGTAGGCTGAATTTAAGTATCAAAATCACTTGGCTGCCTAAGTCGCAAATTTACCAGGAATTTAAAAGTACAGAAAATAACCAAAAAGTTCACCATTTCTTATAAGAGAAAACGTTTTGGAGTCCAGCTCCATCGTAAGTTCAAAACCTAGTACACAGGTACAAACAATTAGTAGCCTGAAATTCATATTCAAACAATTCACCTAAACTTGAGGACATTAAAACTAAAATCGAAGATAACAGAAATAAAAATGAGATAACATGTAGAGAAGGTACTATCTATTTACAATTTGTAGAGGATAGGAACTGAATGCATCATTTAAACTGGGTTTCTGTTTGAAAATATATAATGATTATAAAATTCGTAGGTCAGAAACACTGGTTGTGGAGGCTAAAACTCTAAAATCACTATTGGACACCGGGACGTTGCACTGCTCGGCATGAACGCGTACGGCTGAATGAGGGGGATGCGCAAAAAAATTGTTCACTAGCAATACATTAAGATTTACATTCGGGAGGTATTTAGAGAATAGATCTTTCAACTCCTTTGCCATCGTCTCAGATGCCTGTTCTAGGTTTTGAACTGACGATGGAGCTGGACTCCAAAACGTTTTCTCTTATAAGAAATGGGGAACTTTTTGGCTATTTTCTTTACTTTTAAATTCCAGGCTGAATTTAGTCGAGATTATTTTCAAAAATAGTTTTGCTTTAAAATGCATATCCTCCATCTGAAACAGTCTGTAAAAATTTAACTCAATTTTCAACAAAAATGAGCGTTTCAGTACTCATCAACGCTCGTTATCTAGCTTGAAGAATGTACTTGTATTATTCATTTAATACTAATAATCATTTGATTCTATTCCTTTGGCCTCATGACACATATGATTGAGACAACACTCCCTGTCCCCACAAAAAACACACACGTGTCTCCAACACGCCAGTCCAAACAGCTCAGTCCCTAAGCACACGCCAGTCCCCGATACGCCAGTCCCCAACACACAGCAGTCCCCGATACGCCAGTCCCCAAAGCCAGTCCCCAACACGCCAGTCCCCAACACGCCAGTCCCCAACACGCCAGTCCCCGACACGCCAGTCCCCAACACGCCAGTCCCCAACAGACCTGCCGAAGTACTCGCTCTCCTCGAGGGTCTGAGGGAGCCTGCAGCCCGCGGTCTCGGGCAGCAAGGCCACCAGCAGTCCACATACGCAGCCCAGGACGCCGAAGACCACAGGGGCTACGGCCGGCGTAGACTCGGTCTGAACGGTAACAATATAATTGTGACAATAAATATATCGTTATAATTTTAATAATTATAATATAATAATTATCATTATAATCATCATGGTTAATGTGAATTTCCATTCATAGAAATGGAATTGAAGGAACTTCATAAATCAGAAGGCCGTAATTTTTTTCTTTACATTCAAATCAATTAAGATCTTTGATAAGTAATCCTGCCTCCAATATAATAAATATCAATATAATACTATAATTAATGGAATATCTTTCAAGTGGTTACAATAAATAATATTTAATTATAATTTATTGTATATATAAATAATATTTAAATAAAATATTATAGTAAGAATATATAACAGAATAAATACTTTTCCCTAAAACTTTTTAAGAAAGTTGAGCAAAATTTGGTGCAAACAGCGATGCAATTTTCGCCTCAATAACGGACAATACCTGT
>NW_025946538.1:46722-49953 GCF_000764305.2 Hyalella azteca
AATATCATGGTCATTAGTGGTAATATCTTCGTCATTAGTGGCAATATCATGGTCATTAGTGGCAATATCATCGTCATTAGTGGTAATATCTTCGTCATTAGTGGTAATATCATGGTCATTAGTGGCAATATCATCGTCATTAGTGGTAATATCATGGTCATTAGTGGTAATATCTTCGTCATTAGTGGCAATATCATGGTCATTAGTGGCAATATCATCGTCATTAGTGGTAATATCTTCGTCATTAGTGGCAATATCATGGTCATTAGTGGCAATATCATCGTCATTAGTGGTAATATCTTCGTCATTAGGGGTAATATCTTCGTCATTAGTGGTAATATCTTCGTCATTAGGGGTAATATCTTCGTCATTAGTGGTTATATCATAGTCATAATGACGGCGCGGAAGTCGACCGCGGTCACTACACCGACGCTTAGCTACACATCTAATCAACGTTTGTTAAATATTTACATGTTAAATTTACGTCTATTAAACGTTATCTCAACGTCATATGCTCTGAATAGGCCTTTTGGCGAAGCCACATACGTGAGACTATAGTCCCATAGAAGGTTTTATTATCATTATGGGAGATATCAACGACACGAAAAGATAGATTTTTCATATATAACTTATTGTAAACTAAAACTCAATACGGATACATGTAGAATGATATACATGATATATAAAAGAAAGCATAAAAAAAAGATATATTTAGTAATCCACCTTTAGGTAAGAGTCCCGCGATGACGCATGAGGTGCCTCCTAGGAGGAAGGTAAACATCAGGGTTCCCTTGCGTCCCATTCTGTTGGGTACAATATTTTATTTTGTTATGGAATAGAATACATTTGTTCATATTTCATAGTAACAATTTTTTCCATTTTCATTCAGAGCTTTCCATACTTTAGGTTATGCAAACATCCGGGATTCATTCATTCATATTTTAGACTTAAGCTGGAGTGGACTGTACGTAACCAATATTTGATTGGTTACAAATTGTGATTTTTGAATCACAATTGATTGATTTTTTTTAATTGTGATTTGAAGTAACCAATATTTGATTGGTTACTTCAAATTGTATATAACCAATATTTGAAGTAAATGTGTGATAACTCTGTCTTTTAAATAAGTACCAACCTGCAAGACAGTGTTTGAGTTAACTGAGATAGCCCCCAGCTATTTCTTCGAATATTTATTTTTTGTTTGAAGCATAACCATAATAAGGATATTAAAGATAATTTGTTTAAGCTGGGAATAGAGTGCATGAGATTTTATTGTCATAAGCCATGATTTCCTATCGATCGTATTCTTGTTATTTTTTATATATTAATTATTTATATTGAATCTTTGCAACAAAACCATCGAAAAGCTTTGAATGAACTAATTCAAGTTAAAATATTAACTATAACTAATTCGACGTAATTATTATATGAACATTTCATACGGTCCTTTAAATCTACGTAGCAAAGCAAATTCTACTTCCGCTATGAAATTCAATTCTCAGCTGCAAAAAAAAAATTTCGATCAGTACTCACTGCAGCGAGTGAAAAAGAGCGCATTTTCTCGTCCGCCCGTCGGTGAAGTCACGGACAGACGGACAAACGGACGGACCGACAGACGGACCGACAGACGGACGGACAGACGGACATGACGAGCACAATAGCGCCTTTTTTAATAACTGAAAAAAATGCGCTAAAAATTCAGAAATATTAGCCTGAACTGACCTGTCGAGCGCCCACCAAGCGAAGAAATACGATGGAATTTCTATAAGCATCGTGAGAATGAAGTTGACGAAGATGTTGCCTCCGATGTTGCTCGAGTTCAGGGACAAGCCATAGTACATGAACGTGACCACGGCCCTGGCAATAGTAGATTACAATATAATTACAATAGTACAGTGTAACGGGTACGTTAAAATAAAATTATAATAATACAATGTAACGGTATGTTACAATGCAACTACAATAGTATAATGTAACGGGAACGTTACGGGAAGTAACAATAGTATAATGTAACGGGTGCGTTACATCACAAATACAATAGAACAGTGTAACGGCTATGTTACAATACAATCACAATAGTACAATAGTACACGTTCCAGTTGGAACGTTACAATACAATTACAATAGTACACTGTTACGGGTACGTTACAATGTAATTACAATAGTACAGTGTAACGGGTGCGTTACAATGTAATTATAATAGTAAAGTGTAGCGGGTACGTAACAATACCATTATAATAGTACAATGTAACGGGTACGTTACAATACAATTACAATAGTACAATGTAACGAGTACGTTACAATACAATTACAATAGTACAATGTAACGGGCACGTTACAATACAATTACAATAATACAATATAACGGGTACGTTACAATACAATTGCAATAGTACAGTGTAACGGGTAGGGTTCAATCTAATTACAATAGTACAAGATAACGGGTACGTTACAATACAATTACAATAGTACAATGTAACGGGTACGTTACAATACAATTGCAATAGTACAGTGTAACGGGTACGGTACAATCTAATTACAATAGTACATTGTAACGTGTACGTTACAATGCAATTACAATAGTACAATGTAACGGGTACGTTACAGCACAATTATAATACTACAGTGTAACGGGTTCGTTACAACACAATTACAATAGTACAATGGAACTTACGAATGTACGTAACAATTGAACGTGTGCAGTTTGTACTAGGTTTAAACAATGGTGGATGATGGCCAAATAAATTGATTTAAATTATCAGATTCGAACCAATTCCTTAGGTGTCGTTGGTCGATCAAAATGCNACCACAGATGAACATGTTGAGCTAGTGAACCCACCACAGATGAACATGTTGAGCTAGTGAACCCACCAATAGAAGAACATGTTGAGCTAGTGAACTCACCAACAGAAGAACATGTTGAGCTAGTGAACCCACTAACAGAAGAACATGTTGAGGTGGTGAACCCACTAACAGAAGAACATGTTGAGCTGGTGAACCCTCTAACAGAAGAACATGTTGAGCTAGTGAACCACCAACAGAAGAACGTGTTGAGCTAGTGAACCCACCAACAGAAGAACATGTTGAGCTAGTGAACCCTCTAACAGAAGAACATGTTGAGCTAGTGAACCCACCAACAGAAGAACATGTTGAGCTAGTGAACCCACCAACAGAAGAACATGTTGAGCTAGTGAACCCACCAACAGAAGAACATGTTGAGCTAGTGAACCC
>NW_025946538.1:51232-81428 GCF_000764305.2 Hyalella azteca
GCCATAGGGACAAAATATTATCACCCTGCCATAGGGACAAAATATTATCACCCTGCCATAGGGACAAAATATTATCACCCTGCCATAGGGACAAAATATATCACCCTGCCATAGGGACAAAATATTATCACCTTGCCATAGGGACAAAATATTATCACCCTGCCATATGGACAAAATATTATCACCCTGCATCATCATCTCACTATCAGCACAACAATTTATAAGAGATATGTAGAATAAAATCAAGGCAGTAGCGCATAAAGTCAAGCCCCAGCGAAAATTTACAGACGCGTCAGCTTCTGATTTGGATTACCAGAAACTGGGGCGACTCTAAATTTTGTTAAGGCTTGGCAGTAGCGCATAAAATCAAGGCAATAGCGCATAACATCAAGGCAGTAGCGCATAAAATCAAGGCAGTAGCGCATAAAATCAAGGCAGTAGCGAATAAAATTAAGACATCAGCGCATAAAATCAAGGCAGTACACTGTTAGAAAAAACAGTAATACCGTTACCACTGAAACGCCGGTAATACCGTTAACGGTAATTTTTCTAACAGTGTAGCGCATAAAATCAAGGCAGAAGCGCATAAAATCAAGACAGTAACGCATTAAATCAGGGCAGTAACGCATAAAATCAAGGGAGTAGCGCATAAAATCAAGGCAGAAGCGCATAAAATCAAGACAGTAACGCATAAAATCAGGGCAGTAACGCATAAAATCAAAGGAGTAGCGCATAAAATCAAGGCAGGAGCGCATAACATCAAGGCAGGAGCGCATAAAATCAAGGCAGTAGCGCATAAAATCAGGGCAGGAGCGCATAAAATCAAGGCAGTAGCGCATAAAATCAGGGCAGGAGCGCATAAAATCAAGGCAGGAGCGCATGAAATCAAGGCAGTAGAACATAAAATCAAGGCAGTAGCGCATAAAATCAAGGCAGTAGCGCATAAAATGCATAAAATCAAGGCAGTAGCGTATAAAATGCATGAAATTAAGGCAGTAGCGTATAAATTCAATGCAGTAGCGTATAAAATGCATGAAATTAAGGCAGTAGCGTATAAATTCAAGGCATTAGCGCATCAAATTAAGACATTAGCGTATAAAATCAAGGCAATAGTCACCACTTATACGAGATGAGCAGCAAGGCTGGCACGGTGACGGCGGCCTGCAGGTATCGCCAGTCGCGGATGAAGTAAGCGAGTACCCCCGTCGCCGCCTCGCCCAGGGCGAACGGTACTTCGATCATGATACCTACGAACGTCCGGTACCTGGCGTCGATAAACTCAACCGCTGGGGCAGAAATCAAGTATTGTAATCAAAAAATAATTATAAAATCGATCAACTCTACTACTAGGGCAGAAATCAAGTAGGGCAGAAACTCTGAAGCCGGGGGTAGAAATCAGGTATAGTAATAAAAAATTATTATAAAAATCAATAAAGATAAACTCTATAGCTAGGGCAGAAATAAATTGTGTAATAAAAATATAATTGTAAACTCTGAGAAACTCTACCGCTAGGGCAGAATTCAGGTATTGTAATAATATAATTATCAGAAATAATTATAAAAATCGATAACTTCTACCGCTAGGGCAGAGCAGAAATCAGTTGTGTAATCAAAATATAACTATAAACATTGAGAAACTCTAAAGCCGGGGTAGGAATCAGGTACTGTAATTAAAATATAATTGTAAAAATCAAGAAACTTCACAGCTGGGGAGCAGAAATCAGATTTATACTAAATTATCATATNAGATGTGTATAAGAGACCGACACGGAATTCTAACCGAGAACGTATGTGATCTGGAAGACTCCGACAGCGCCGGAGCCGGTGAAAAAGCGGCCAACCAGAAACACGATGTAGTTGGGGGCCGTGGCCGACACGATGCCACACACACCCAAAATTAAACTGGAAACGGCTAGGCCATTCTGCACAATTAATTATTTAAATTTAATCACAAGCTAAGAAAAAAGTGTATGTCTATTATTCTAATGAAAAAATCTAGGCGTTGAATTATAAGATAAATTGGATGGTACTCTTTCAACATTTGACGGCAAACTAAATTGCACAGATGCCGTCTCTATCTAAACGACGGTAAAACGGCCTGATTTTTTTTACTGGCATGCAGTCAATTTTCTCATATGCAAGGTAGGATCGAACTGTTACAGTTTCAAATTAATATAAAAATTTTTAGATTGTCTCGATAAATTGCATTTAGACGATAATGTTAATGAACACCAGCATACTGAACGCCCTACAGGTGCGACGAAAATCTATGCAATAAAATTTATTTCAAACCCGGGATCGATGCTGCTGGAGGTATAAAGAATACATTGCCAAATTGAAATAGTATGAGCTTACCCGCCGTCCTATCCTGTCGGAAAGGTCGCCCAGGATGAGGGCTCCCAGCAACATCCCCAGCATGTAGGACATTCCAGCAAGGGACCGGTAGAAGGGCGACACGCACCACAGATCAAACTGCGATGAGGGTGTTATAATATTATGACCCTGCCATAGGGACAAAATATTATCACCCTGCCATAGGGACAAAATATTATCACCCTGTATCATCATCTTACTATCAGTGCACCAATTTATGAGAGATACGTAGAAAAAAATAGAGCAAGGCAGTAGCGCATAAAATCAAGACAGTAACGCATAAAATCAAGGGAGTAGCGCATAAAATCAAGACAGTAACGCATAAAATCAAGGTAGTAGCGCACAAAATCAAGGCAGTAGCGCATAAAATCAGGGCAGGAGCGCATAACATCAAGGCAGTAGCGCATAAAATGCATGAAATTAAGGCAGTAGCGTATAAATTCAATGCAGTAGCGTATAAAATGCATGAAATTAAGGCAGTAGCGCATAAAATCAAGGCCGTAGCGCATAAAATCAAGACAGTAACGCATAAAATCAAGGCAGAAGCGCATAAAATTAAGGCAGGAGCACATAACATCAAGGCAGTAGCGCATAAAATCAAGGCAGTAGCGTATAAAATGCATCAAATTAAGCCAGTAACGCATGAAATCAAGGCAATAGTCACCATTTATACGAGATGAGCAGCAAGGCTGGCACGGTGACGGCGGCCTGCAGGTATCGCCAGTCGCGGATGAAGTAAGCGAGTACCCCCGTCGCCGCCTCGCCCAGGGCGAACGGTACTTCGATCATGATACCTACGAACGTCCGGTACCTGGCGTCGATAAACTCAACCGCTGGGGCAGAAATCAAGTATTGTAATCAAAAAATAATTATAAAATCGATCAACTCTACTACTAGGGCAGAAATCAAGTAGGGCAGAAACTCTGAAGCCGGGGGTAGAAATCAGGTATAGTAATAAAAAATTATTATAAAAATCAATAAAGATAAACTCTATAGCTAGGGCAGAAATAAATTGTGTAATAAAAATATAATTGTAAACTCTGAGAAACTCTACCGCTAGGGCAGAATTCAGGTATTGTAATAATATAATTATCAGAAATAATTATAAAAATCGATAACTTCTACCGCTAGGGCAGAGCAGAAATCAGTTGTGTAATCAAAATATAACTATAAACATTGAGAAACTCTAAAGCCGGGGTAGGAATCAGGTACTGTAATTAAAATATAATTGTAAAAATCAAGAAACTTCACAGCTGGGGAGCAGAAATCAGATTTATACTAAATTATCATATAAAAAATTGAATTGATTACCGTTTTTATTAATTAGAAAAATCTTCAACTTGAAGCAAAATTAGATAAACCTTTGGGATATTGAAAGGTACAACTAAAACACAGTAGAAGAGGTAAGTTCTAATCATACCACATCAAATGAGTTAAAATTAATCAAATTTTTAATGGATTCAATAGAGTTACTCGTGTTATGTCACACATTCTGTATGCTTAACGTTGCACTACAACCTTCGGTATTCCAAGAAATAAGAACGACACGGAATTCTAACCGAGAACGTATAATACACAGTAGAAGAGGTTCTATTAATACCACATTAAAATGAGAGTCAAAATTAAACATATTCGATTGCTTCAAAGGAGTTACTCATGTGAAGTCGCACATTCTGTATGCTCAACATTGCAGTTCAACCTTCAGTATTCCAAGCAATAAAAACGACACGGAATTCTAACCGAGAACGTATGTGATCTGGAAGACTCCGACAGCGCCGGAGCCGGTGAAAAAGCGGCCAACCAGAAACACGATGTAGTTGGGGGCCGTGGCCGACACGATGCCACACACACCCAAAATTAAACTGGAAACTGCTAGGCCATTCTGCACGATTGTTTATTTAAATTAAATCACAACCTTAGAACGAATTGCGTGTCTAATGAAAAATTCTAGGTGTGAAATTATCCGATAAAGTGGATGGTACTCTTTCAACCTATAGACGGCAAACTAAATTGCACAGATCGCTCTCGAAATGACGGTAAAACGGCCTGAATTTCTTTACTGGCATGCATTCAATGTTCGCATACGTAGGGTTGGATCAAACTAATAATTTCAAGTTAATATACCAATTTAAATTTTGAAATAGCATGTACTTACCCGCCGTCCTATCCTATCGGAAAGGTCGCCAAGGATGAGGGCTCCCAGCAACATCCCCAGCATGTAGGACATTCCAGCAAGGGACCGGTAGAAGGGCGACACGCACCACAAATCAAACTGCGATGAGGGTGTTATAATATTATGTAATTATATACATAAATGTTTGCATGTATAATATTGAGTAATTATGTATGTATAATTATGTATATATGTGTTATATTTATAATGTACATCATGATGAGTATACTGACACAATCAAGCCAACATATTTTTATAGTGTGACACGCACAGCAGCTGAGTCTTGAATGCATTTTTTTAATATCATGTATTTAACGTTCTTCATCATGCATAAATAAACTGGCACATCCCAGCCAATGACCGGTAGAACAACGACACGCATCACGGCTCAAACTGAGATGAGAGAGTTTTAATTTCATAAATTTAAAGCACATAATTAAATATATAACAGCACACTGCGGACATCACAGCGTCAATTTTCCGATTATTCTCGTCGATGTCACGTAGTTTTTACTTAATACCAACTATTTGAATTACAGAATATCATCCTATTGCTATTTATTCGTAGAAAAATTGAAATCAACAATGGATTACAATCAATAGCAGTTTATAAAAATATTAATATTATATAGAGCACATGTCACATACAGCAAGTATGACATTGGGGACTGAACCATGCATTGCAAATAGCTAATTTGACAAGAATTGCAGCCAAAGAGCGTTTTAATTAAAATTATAAAGCCAATTAGCATCAAATCTACACTTCATTCAAGTCACATCTCCAAAGTATAAAAACGTCTTGAATTTGCAATGCCACTCACGTCTGTGATGATGGAAGACTTAAATAAACTGTCGTCAAAAACATGTCCTGGGCCGCAGGGTTCGGTTACTATATAACCCACGGTTACTATACACGGGTTCGGTTACTATAAACACCCATCACAAGCCACTCACGTCTGTGATGATGGAAGACTTAAATAAACTGTCGTCAAAAACATGGCCTGGGCCGCAGGGTTCTGTTACGGTCCCGAAGTTAGAGGCCTGGCAGCGGTCGGCCGAGTCTATGTCCTGGAACTCGTAGCGCAGGCAGCGGCTCCAGCGTTCTTCGCTCGCCTCGTAGGGGGTCGTGAAGTTCAAGAAGGTTCTGCTGTACGAGGTGTTCAGTAGCGAGGGCTCGCACGCCTCGATTTGGCACCTGCAAATTGGAATTATTTTTAATATAAATATTAAGGAATAATAGCAATCAGAGCTTGAGGAATTCCTTTTAATAAATAATAGGGAATAAGGGCGTAAATGATGGCAATGAGAGCGTGAGATTCGCTAGGGAAGAAATGCTAATTAAATGAAGAATGAATCTTTAACGAATATTTCTCTACGTGGGACTATCATGTGACGTAACAAGTATGCCTAATGCGATGCGGACAAGGAAATTTATCGAGTGAAGTTCGCTAGGAAAGAAATGCTACTTCATAGCCGAACAGAAAATTTACGAATATTACTTTCAATATCAATTCACAATATTAACACTGGATTTATATAGAATAGAGTAGCAATTGAAATCAATATCCAATAAAGTTGGTGTGGCGAGAAGTGCGCTAAATGTTGATGGCTGGACGGCAGCAATGCAAGATTTCAGCCTTCATGAGAAATTCGAGTGCAGAAGTAAAACTACTCGAAAATTAAAATCCTGCATTTTATATTCAGAGTAAATGCATGCATAAGGTGTTTTGCCTGTGATAGTAAGTTTAATAGCGAATGAATTTTAAATTGATATCTATACGTATTTACAATATACTGACTAACTACAATTTTAATTACACAACACGTGGGGAAATATAGTTAACGTTGACTTATTCATTCATCATGTTAACATTAAGGTGCGATTGCGCGTGATGATGCATATGAATCACGCCCAAAGCTGAACTGAAGATGCCCCAGCACGCTGTTCTTGATGTCAATGTAATATAACTCGTCAACAACAGCTCACATCTTCCCTTTGTTTCGAAGACACAGGCATTGCAATTCGTTGATTATTTATTACAATGACAACACTGAAGAGAATAGAATCTATAGGGTCTTAGCTGAATGATTACTCGTACAAACTTCTACCAAAAGAATTTGACGTCAAAATACAGTAAGGAATGTACCGTTCGCAGAATAATGTGATGCATGTTGGTGATATATAACTACTGGACCACATCGTCTGTAACAAAAGTGTTGAATACCATTCATCCTATTTCCTAAATTATTACAAGAATTTGGAGTAGAACGATTCAATTTTATTTCCACACAACCGAGTTGAACGGGGGATGGTTACTAAAGATGCATAGCCATGTCTGTTGCCAATCCTGAAACGCATGTGGCAAGAATATTAGAGTATTTATAAAAATATTAATATTATATAGAGCACATGTCACATACAGCAAGTATGACATTGGGGACTGAACCATGCATTGCAAATAGCTAATTTGACATGCATGAATTGCAACCAAAGCACGTTTTAATTAAAATCATAAAGCCAGTTAGCATCTAACATACAGTTTATTCCACCCACATCTCCAAAGTATACAAACGTCTCGAATCAGCAATGCCACTCACTTCTGTGATGATGGAAGACTTAAATAAACTGTCGTCAAAAACATGTCCTGGGCCGCAGGGTTCGGTTACTATATAACCCACGGTTACTATAAATTTTAAATAAATTATATAATAGGAGTTCATTAAAATTAAAATATAAATTATATTTTATTCGGTTACTATATAACCCACGGTTACTATACACGGGTTCGGTACTATACTACTACTATAAACACCCATCACATGCCACTCACGTCTGTGATGATGGAAGACTTAAATAAACTGTCATCAAAAACATGTCCTGAGCCGCAGGGTTCGGTTACTATAAACACCCATCACAAGCAACTCACATCTGTGATGATGGAAGATTTAAATAAACTGTCGTCAAAAACATGTCCTGAGCCGCAGGGTTCGGTTACTATATAACCCACGGTTACTATACACGGGTTCGGTTACTATAAACACCCATCACAACCACTCACGTCTGTGATGATGGAAGACTTAAATAATCTGTCGTCAAAAACATGTCCTGGGCCGCAGGGTTCTGTTAAGGTCCCAAAGTTAGAAGCTTGGCAGCGGTCGGCCGAGTCTATGTCCTGGAACTCGTAGCGCAGGCAGCGGCTCCAGCGTTCTTCGCTCGCCTCGTAGGGGGTCGTGAAGTTCAAGAAGGTTCTGCTGTACGAGGTGTTCAGTAGCGAGGGCTCGCACGCCTCGATTTGGCACCTGCAAATTGGAATTATTTTTAATATAAATATTAAGGAATAATAGCAATCAGAGCTTGAGGAATTCCTTTTAATAAATAATAGGGAATAAGGGCGTAAATGATGGCAATGAGAGCGTGAGATTCGCTAGGGAAGAAATGCTAATTAAATGAAGAATGAATCTTTAACGAATATTTCTCTACGTGGGACTATCATGTGACGTAACAAGTATGCCTAATGCGATGCGGACAAGGAAATTTATCGAGTGAAGTTCGCTAGGAAAGAAATGCTACTTCATAGCCGAACAGAAAATTTACGAATATTTCTTTCAATATCAATTCACAATATTAACACTGGATTTATATAGAATAGAGTAGCAATTGAAATCAATATCCAATGAAGTCGGTGTGGCGAGAAGTGCGCTANTAATTCACTAACCTGTGATCAGGTTAGGCACCTAATTCACTAACCTGTGATCAGGTTAGGCACCTAATTCACTAACCTGTGATCAGGTTAGGCACCTAATTCACTAACCTGTGATCAGGTTAGGCACCAGGTTCACTAACCTGTGGTCAGGTCAGGCACCTAATTCACTAACCTGTTATCAGGTTAAGCACCTAATTCACTAACCTGTGATCAGGTTACGCACTTAATTCACTAACCTGTGATCAGGTTAGGCACCTAATTCACTAACCTGTGATCAGGTTAGGCACCTAATTCACTAACCTGTGGTCAAGTTAGGCGCCTAATCCACTAACCTGTGACCAGGTTAGGCACCTAATTCACTAACCTGTGGTCAGGTTCGTATGCCAGGAATGTCATGGCAACCACCACCATGGCCGGCATAAAACATCCTATGCAGCTCAGGGAGATGACGTAAAACTGATACCTGAAATACATGAACATGACTGAACATGACTGAACATGACGCGATAAAAGGTCTTAAAAAGAACATTATTCGACACATTACGTGTATAAATGAGATAACATTATTAAACATAAGATGATGATCACAATACGTGAACGTGACTGGACATGACGCGATACATGGTCTTAAAAAAACATTATTTGACTTATCATGACTGCGATATCAGAATATGACGTAAAACTGATACCTGCAATACGTGAACATGACTGAACATGACGCGATACATGGCCTTAAAAAGAACATTATTCGACTTATTATGACTGCGATATCAGGAAGATGACGTAAAACTGATACCTGAAATACGTGAACATGACTGAACATGACGCGATAAAAGGTCTTAAAAAGAACATTATTTGACACATTACGCGTATAAATGAGATAACATTATTAAACATAAGATGATGATCGCAATACGTGAACGTGACTGGACATGACGCGATACATGGTCTTGAAAAGAACATTACTTGATACATTATAAGTGCGATAGCATTATTAAACACAAGATGATGGCCATAAAATTTTTTATCACAAGATGATAACAAGAAAGTTATATTGATATCAAGATATCAATGAGAGCCAGTCGCTTTAAAACCAGTCTAATATGAGGCTGGTTTATGATCTATATTCATGAATTCTATCTCATTTATGCCTGGGGGAAACCAATGTGGAAAGATATTATAGAATGACGATAAAAAAACATCTTATCCTAAGACACGTACATGTTTTATCCTAAGACATGAAAATGTCTTGTCTTAAGACACGCACATATCTTATCCCGAGACACGTAAATGTCTTATCCTAATACACGTACATGTCTTATCGTAAAACACGTACGTGTCTTATCGTAAGACACGTACATGTCTTATCCTAAGACACGTACGTACACATCTAATTTTAAGACACGCACATTTCTTATCCTAACACATTTCTTCATTTACAACATTTTCCGGACACTAGTTTTAACATTTGTACATAACCCAGACTGCCAATATAAATTAATAATAACATTATACATACAAAAGTTCGTATAGTATACACAACAGAAATTTCGATCATGCATGGTTAAGAAAATTGTAAAAGCTGTGCAAGAAAGATAGCTTAGTGTTTTTTTCTGAGAAAGTCTCCTGAGGCATCAGTAAATTAAATAATTTTCTTCAGAAGAATTTTTTAACAGATTTGACTACAAGATTCTTCCATAACTTTAATTTAGATATCGGTATTCGTGTATAATGTATTATATTTACCTGCCAAATGGGCCCAATTCGCTGATAAGCTTCTCCAGTCTTGCCCCTTCGGAGTCATCCATGGCCTCTGCGCAGGTTAACAATTTGAATTTTCAAGTCAAAATCAAAAAGCAAACGAACGTTTAAATTCAAATAAAGATCAAGGCATAGAGTAAAGTAAAGTGAGAGAAGGTAAAAAAATTAAAAAAGTAATAGTCCAATTTGAAAAACAATCACAAATGTAAGAATTGCATCGTAAAGAAAGATTTTGATCGAGGATTTCGTACAACCAACAAATAATTTTTTGTGAATTCAAGTCGACAGATTCGGGAGCGTCGATGATTATATCATCAAAGAAACATATCGAAAGCGAATTTAAAAGGCTTTGATATTATCACGATATTTCATGCGATTTAATCAGATGCGAATCGATTTACCTATAATATAAATCGTCCTTTATTCGTAATTTTTTTCATTACAACTTTTTTAATATTTCCATCCTCAAAAAGAACAAAAAATATGAACAGCGACTCTCTACAGAACAACATGAGTATCAACAAAATATTTTATATGCACAAACACTACATCAATGTATTTTACTGACAAAGTTAATAATAACAATTCATCAGTAAAAAAAGTTTTTTCCTCACCTTTAGCCAGACTCTCCTCGTCTTTCCCCATTTCAGCGCAATGCTGTAGACTTTACGATGGAATTCGCTTAAAACTAAAATAAAAAAATACTGATATATTAGATTGAAAGGAACATTGTTGAAAAAATTAATAAACCTAAGGTACAGAACATTTCTTTAGAAGGGTATACTGGGAACGTTATTTTTTGTGTAATAACCACATTAATTGCAAGGTAAGTTTATAACGGGTGTGTACTAATTACAATTAGTAACTAAAATTTAATGGCCATTTTTATTTTTTCACATACTCTGAAAAGCAATAGTTTCTGTAAAATAAAAAATTGAATTAAAATTTATATGCGGTGAACATTATTATGTTCATTAGTATATTATATATTATTTTTGAATATTATATATTATTCCTTGATATTTTCGCTTTGTAAAATAGAAATAGTTAACTGAAAAATTAGCTCGTCTTTGCTGTAAATATAAAAGTTTCACAGCCAAACAAATACGTACGTAAAACAATCTTAACATACAAACTTTACTGCATTATTGTAAAAAAAAACAATAATGTAATAAGTTAAACGATTAAACTAACCGGAGTATATACTACTAATTTACTATATTTTTTTAAACGCACCCTATACAGAACGAACACCGATTTCTCGAGCCCAGCCAGCTATTTATTAGCTTGGGTAATTTGCCTACGTGAAAATTAAGCGTAGAACAACCGGCTAAATTCATAATATGGATTAACGCGTCGTCATTTTATAATAATTGGAGTTTCGACATGCACCAAAATTCACGAAATACAAAAAAACAGAATGAAAATTTCATCGCGTCGAAAAAAATTAAAGCTCATATTTAAACTATCGAAAAATTTGAACTTATTTTAAAAATAATATAAGAAAAAACTTAACGAGGAATTGGTCCTAGTTAAATTTAATTAAGGAAAATAATTCAATAAATGGATTAATATCACCGGGGTTGGTTATTCATGTAGGTTTTGTACGTATATATTTACCAATTAATGCTAAATTTTAAAAGCTGTTCTCAGGTCCAGGTATTCTAAAAATTACTTTCCCAACACCAATATGTTGGTCCATGATAACAAAGGTACCGACGAAAAAACTGACGCTGACGTAACGTAAAACACGAAAACAAATTGTGTCCATCGATGATGAATTACTGAATTATTGAAGCCGGGGCCTGATTAGACCAATAAAAAAACCGCTCTAAACTTGCTTTAAAATCTCATCATAAACGCTGGCGAAATACGTAGCTCCATTGAACGCACCTGCAAAGATAACAAAGCAAAGCCGCTGATTAATCAGACGAAACACTTGTGTTCGAACAAACGAAGACGTGTTTAGGTTTACCTTTATCGACAAATCAACGTATCTTCGTGTAATGCTGCAAAACTTCTTTACTCAACCGTAAAGAAACGATGCGCAACTTCGAATGACCCCATTAAATAAATTCAAACATATAAAATGTTTACATAAGAATAAAGCCTTACTGTTTGCAGGTCACGCTTACTACATCTCATTAATTCTATTTATCTACTTAATTTATAACAACGAATACAATTTCGTGCATTGATAACCAGAAAGAAATATTAATGGCAAAATTAATCACTTCTCACGATTAATAAACCAATCGCCGGCGTTGCTTCCCAGGGCCTATACTTTCAAAAAAAGTTAAGAGATCGTAAGTTCATCAGCCNCTAACGATCAAATGGCTAAAAATTTGGACGGATCGTAAACGTAATCCGCTTTACAAGTTTCGTAATTTCTACACAAAATAACAAGTCAACAAAATAATCTTACCGCTGTGCCGTGGTTGAGAAAATTTCACTTGTTTTGCATGAGAAAAATTATTTCTTTCCATACGAACTCAATTTTATAAAATATTATGTCATTATCTAACGAGTTAAGTTAGGAGAAATTCTGCATTCTGTAACTGCAAGCTTAACTCATTCTTAGAAGAGATGCCATTCCACAGTCACAGTGATAGGATAGAGGCATAGAGCTTACATTTCTACGAGAGCACCAGTTATGACAAAGAAATCTTAATTTTGAAAATTTTCGTTTGATTTAACTTTCGATTTTTATTTTACCACGGACTGAGCTGACCAAAACTTAAAACGATAACGGTGTTACCCAACGATAACGGTGTTACCCAACGATAACGGTGTTACCCAACGATAACGGTGATACCCAATGATAACGGTGATACCAAAGATAACGGTGATACACAACGATAACGGTGTTACACAACGAAAACGGTGTTCCTCAACGATTACGGTGTTCCTCAACGATTACGGTGTTACACAACGATAACGGTACGTGTTACACAACGATAACGGTAACTTCGGGCGATCAGCGGCCCAGTGGCATCTTCGGATGGTCAGCGGCCTAGCGGCCATGCAGTTCTGGACATTTAGTGGCCCATAGGCCAGCTCCGGGCGACTTACCGTTAGATTGTAAACTATAGTGTAAGCGACATGAATGATAATAATCGTCTTAGCAGGTCATAAAAACATGACTGATTTGAATGTAATAAAATGCATGTCAAGACCGCAGGATCAACACAGGCTTTAATTTTGGTCCCTAATGCACGTGTTGTGGCTTTCAGGACGTCATTTGCGTGCACTGCAATCGCTCGAAAATAATTGAGGCCTTATACAAGAGAATGAAAATTGATGTTACATGGCGGTTCCCTGCACTTGGCAGCCGGCTGCTGGTTCTAACCCACGAGTTAGTTTATTCTGCCATCAAAACATGCAGACATGTTAACTGAATAAGTGAACTGAGGAGGTTTTTTTCCTGCAGGTAGATTGACATAATCTTTCACGATGGCTATAGATAATTTATCATTATTCCAATAGGGTTACCATGGTCGAAAATTCAAGTCGTGGATTTAACTTAAATCAATTTACTTCAATGAAAATCCTTCCTTCCTCTACAAAAGAAGTTCATGAATTTTGAAAATTTAGCATCCAGGCATCAGCAAAAAGAATCAAGATGACCAAACGGACCAAAAGGGCTAACGATCAAATGGCTAAAATTTGGACGGATCGTAAACGTAATCCGCTTTACAAGTTTCGTAATTTCTACACAAAATAACAAGTCAACAAAATAATCTTACCGCTGTGCCGTGTTTGAGAAAATTTCACTTGTTCTGCATGAGAAAAATTATCTTTCCATACGAACTCAATTTTATAAAATATTATGTCATTATCTAACGAGTTAAGTTAGGAGAAATTCTGCATTCTGTAACTGCAAGCTTAACTCATTCTTAGAAGAGATGCCATTCCACAGTCACAGTGATAGGATAGAGGCTGTCTCTTATACACATCTAGATGTGTATAAGAGACAGGGTTAGGCACCTAATTCACTAACTTGTGGTCAGGTTAGGCGCCTAATTCACTAACCTGTGATCAGGTTAGGCACCTAATTCACTAACTTGTNAGGTTGCTGGCCACCAGGGCTCAGGGAGAGTAACGAGGGACAGGCGCTGTGAATCTTGATTAAACAGGAATAATTTATATGACATAAACCCTGTCTCTTATACACATCTAGATGTGTATAAGAGACAGGTTCTTAACCAACGTAGAGTCTGAGTTCTTGAATAACATTAAGGTAGAGTTCTTGAATAATTATAGTGAAGGGAAGGTTCAAGAACATGCAAGGAAGGTTCTTGAACTACGTAAATAAATACTTCTTGTAAATGCCAAGGCCTATACTTTAAAAAAAAATTTAAGAGATCGTAAGTTCATCAGCCAATCATCGACGGCCTTTCAAGCAAAATCCACAAATCATAGACAAGAGAAAAGAGCGTAAATACTTACGTTCACTTAGCGAATTTTGATAGTAAAGATCCAGGTTCTTAACCAACGTGGAGTCTGAGTTCTTGAATAACATTAAGGTAAGGTTCTTTAATAAAAGGTAGGCTGGGTTCAAGGACATACATGGAAGGTTCTTGAACTACGTAACTAGAGAAGTTATTGACAATGCAAGGTTCTTAACCAACGCGAAGTTAAAGGTTTTGAATAACATTAAATTAAGGTTCTTGAACAATAATGAAAGCAAGGTTCTTGCACAACATGTATGAAAGGTTCTTGAACTACGTATCTAAATAGTTCTCGTAAATGCAAGGTTTTTAGTCAACGTGGAATACGAAATTTCGAATAACATTAATTTAAGGTTCTTGAACAATAATGAAAGCAAGGTTCTTAAACAACATACGTATGAAAGGTTCTTGAACTACGTATCTAAATAGTTCTCGTAAATGCAAGGTTTTTAACCAACGTGTCTCTCGAATAACATTAAGGTAAGGTTCTTGCACAACATACGTATGGAGAGTTCTTGGCTAACTTGGTAGCAGAGTTTTTGCTTCACACGACCAGCGGCGACGATGCAAAAACTATCACTGCGTAAGCGTTCATACTTCGATGTTCGTGAGCCAAGCATCCTCAATAGCGCGCTAACCTTCAGACGGCACGCGTGTGATGCGAAGATACAAAATATAGTTTCAATATAGTAATTATACAAAATGTAGTTTCAAAATAGTAATTATACAAAATATAGTTTCATATAGTAATTATACAGTAATATAGTAATTAAACAAAATATAGTTTCAATATAGTAATTATACAAAATATAGTTTCAATATAGTAATTATACAAAATATAGTTTCATATAGTAATTATACAGTAATATAGTAATTATGCGAAATATAGTTTTAATATAGTAATTCATACGAAGAAATTGATTACACCATGAATAGCTTATAGAACGAAACGCTGCATATAAAAACTCATGTCATTAATCTATTAAATCGCAAATCCAACAATTAATTGAAACAAAAATATGCGAAGTACCTTAAAACTATTTTAATTGAAAACGTTTTGGATGCAAGGTCCCAGTGAACGTTTTCGTGTCTCTGTGATGCCAGGTCCCAATAATTTTAGTCACTTGTTTGAACTACGGGGTAGAAATTCAAGTTCATTACGTAGCTCAATGATCAATAAATAATTTATAGAGAACATCTTGGTTTAGATCCTATTGCCAGGTAACTGACCAGACTACCTAATAATCCACATTTGAAGTTTGAATTATTTATCGCGCTTCACATTAAATTTATCTGCCGTGTTGGTCAAATAATCTATCAGTTCTACTCCAAGGCTAAGAGGACTGTCTAGAATTGGGCATCTCAACAACGCTTCCGAATCTTTCAATAACCTGTGACTGCTCCTGTCTGCGTAGACACTTTTAGGGGTACACATCTCGTTCATCCCCACGTATTGCGCAGTAGCGTCTCTCTTCTTCTGAAGTTGGTGAACTTGAAATGTTTCTGCCACGTCTTTTTTCCCTTTTATTGTTCAACGACACACAAGCGAGCACATTTTTGGATAGCTTTCCACCTGATTGCCTAACTTTTCGCCATCTCAGACATAACTGAGATTTCAACATTTTCCGTAAATTCCTAGGCATGCTACTGATGAATTTGTCTCTCAAAGTCTTGCTCTCATTCACTTTACGGCGAGGGTATGCCACTCTAAATAAACGTTAAAATCTGCTACTAAACAAATGCTTTAATTCTCCCTCTTCACATCGTGCATTGCAATTGTTGAAATCCTGTTTGTTCTTCTCACGTCTCACTTCCTTCATATCTTCATACCAATCCAGTAACTCTCCATCACATCGTAGGAGTCATCACTTTCATGGAGCGACTTGGGAGCTTCCAGACATTTACCATCAAGTTTATCCGAAAGCTCCGATAACCACAAATCTCTGCTGCCACGAAAAGTCTCCTCACAATATTCCTCAAATTTAGTTAGGTACGCCGTTTAAGTCTGCCCTGTTTTCTCGCTGTACTCACAAATCGGTGGCGCTTTTAGAGAGGCTAAACGTGACACGATGGCTCGCCAATCAGAAGGACGCGTCTTCTTATTGCCCATAATTAATAATCGCAGTAGATTTCTTGAAACTAATCTCGTCTTCACTTCTCGTTGAATCAGTTGACCGGTCACTGTCAGAGATCTTTCTTCTTCTCCACTGATGCTCTAAGGCTTCTACTAACATGTTTGGGTACAGAATCCGTAGGTTCCCCAGTCTGCAAGCGTGTTGGCACATCTGAAGACTTCGTACCACTCGGAGCTTCACTCGACGAGGTCGACTCTTCTATGCAAAAATGTGACCAATAATTTCGAAAATGTTCCACTTCAGCTCGTGACTTTAGAGGCAATTGATTCTATTTTAATTGCAAGTTTGTGAAAAATTTATCAATATAAGCAAGGTTATTAGTGAAATATTTCTCTTCTTCCTCCTTACTCAGTCCACCTTCTGCACCAACACTCGTAACCACTGCGTCACTAAGTTTAATGCTCTCAGCAATATAAGTGAAATAGAAAGACATGCTTGCACATCAGTATTTTTCAATTCACTCCAAGCAAAATAAAATTAAGACACAGCTAATAACCTCGAAAAACACATAAAAAGTAAAATGCTGGTAATTAAGGGACCGTTTTAAACACCGTCACAAATCACAAAAGAATCACAGCACCAACATTTGAACGGTCACGGCACCGAATATGTCGTGGGTATAGCGACATGTTCTGTTACCAGGTGAAACCAACAGCCATATTTAAATACCTTATGGCACATCAGTCATTAATTACAGGCTTTCTGCATTAAAATGAGACACTTAGTACATGTTCACACTCGAGAACTTGATACGGGCAATTACCAGTCTTCAGTTCAAGGAGCTACATGACACGTGACGATGTCTTCATCTTCTTCTTCTTATTTATTCTTATAGGAGAACTGGAAACTAGTCCATAGAGCCCCTTGCCTAAACTGGGTTTAATTGGTACCTACCTAACAATTTAATAGCTCTGAAAGTGAAAATCAGTAAAACGTGGTAAAGGGAACAGTGAAAATTCCTGTCTTCATCTTCAACTTCACATTCTTACTGCTTACATTTTCCTATCCGCAATCTCTGACCACAGTTCTTTTACTCTCTAAAACATTCTTACAATTCCCAAAATGATTAATTCTAAATTGACAACACATTTACTCACTAAAAAACCCTAATATCTAGCAATAAAAAAAAACGTTTCATCCAAGACCTCTTCAATGCCAGACTGGCAGCGTCTGCAGTGTGCTTGCCAGAAGTGCGGACGAATAGAAGCTTTTAGCTATCGAATAGAAGCTAAAAGAATAGAAGAGAATATTCTATTATTTTAAAATAGAATACTAGAATAGAAAGAAGAATATATAGAAGCTTTTAGCTATCGTTAAACTACACTGAGTCGCATGAACTATACGCACTAATTAGTATGAATAATACGCATTAGGCATTATTAATTATTCGCATTGATTTGATTGAATCATGAGCACTAATCTGTATGAAGTATCTCTCATTATTGTGAAGAATACGCACTAATTAGCATTAATTATGCGTATTAATTGGTATGAACTATGGGCAATAATTAGTATGAAATATTCACACTAATTTGTATTATTTATACTCATTGATTATATATGAATTATTTGCTCTAATTAGTATGAAATACACATATTAATTGGTACGAATTTTACGCATCAATTGTTATTAATTATCCAGGATCATGTGCTGCTGATGCCCTGAGGCAACTTCAATTAAAATTCCTTTTATTTATTTTACGTGTATTATTTCGAAAATTTTCCTAACCATTATGCAATAAATTCGCGTTCGTCTGTAACCAATAGTAAAAAAAAATTAATTAGACAATGTCCAAATATCAATGCACTTTTTGCCTTGCGTGGGTCATACTGACCCAGTTGGGACCCGCACAATATGCAGTGTCACTATTACAACAACATTTGACCTATTCATTTGTGTGAGTGTATTACCTCGTCTTCTCTATTTCTCTTCTCTCGTCTTCTCTTCTCTAGAATTTATTTTATTTATTTTATTTATCAAGTTGAAGTTTTTTTTCCTGACAAAGTGAGAGGTTAAAGCTGCTGTTCATTATCAAGGGCCATCACGAACTTATTATTATTTATTAATATACACTTATTATACACTTATTATAAACCACTTATTATTATATTATTTTTATGATATAATTTTTATTTATTAATTCCTACCTTGTTTACTAATTTATTGTTTTGCCAAAACAAACTTAATTTATCTATTTTATATCCCCGATTTTCAACTTTAAACTTCTGCCGCCATGCATGTCACTCGTAAACTTCGAAGCCAATCTCATTATTGTCTTATATTACGAATAAAATTACATTATATTACCCATTCATTTCATAATAAGTTCATGCGCAGCAATATCATGCAGTAAATATGTTTGTAAATACGACTTTGGTTTTATGGTATAGAAAAAATACTCTGGTACTTGTTTTAAATGTTTCATGTCCGAAGTTTCCTTGTGTAAGAATTTTAGGCATTGACAAATATTTTTCAAACTATAAAAATTATGGGCTGAGCTGTACGTCGTTGAAATTGGGTTGAATTTGATATCGTACCAATTAAAGCGAAGGTTCAGATTGCGTTGAAGTAATTGATGACGTTTTTTTCAAAATCTATTCCAACCATCATGTAGGAACTGGAAGGGGCCTTGTATATTTAAAATAGGTGTCCATAATTAAACACTGCAAATAGTCGTGTTTGTTGAAAATATAAACACTGAAATATAATAAATGAAAATTAATAAAATTAACGTGAAATAGAATAAAAAAATGTATAGGATGCGAGTCGGAACGGAGTATGGCTTAAACTAAACGTTAATTAAGAATGAATGTTTAACTCGTAAAAATTTTGAGACAAAAGATAAAATTTCGAAAAACACTTAGCAAATTCTTGTAAGATAGTTGGTAACAGGTGTGAAAAAATATGCCTATAATTAATAAAAATTATGAAAAACGTTTTAAAGGCGAACGGAAATTTATGGCTTGATAATGCAACATGAATTTGAAATTTTTTAAACTCTGGTTCATGCGTTACAAAATTATTGATTATAAACCGAAAATTTCTAAAAAAAATCTCTTCTAAGTGAATAAGATTTAAATGAATAAATTTGAATAATATCTTCTTCTGAAATGAGTCGATAAAATACGAAATACCTTAGTATAAATTTATTAATCGAATTTTAACCAAATCGAATTTCCGAATTTTTCCCACTGGACCAACTCGAAACTCATTCGATCTGTAAGATGTAATTTGTTAACTTTTATTTTGCATTCAATTAGACTCATTCCGCATTCAAATAATTTTTTCCTGGTAAGAAGATATAGTTCCTCCACCCCGATAATGATAAACATGAAATAAAAGAAATAGGCCATGGGCCTATTTCTTCAGTGCCGACACTTCTATTCTATTCTATATCTTTATGTTAGTCTTCGTTGTTTTACCCGGTAGAGACTTATCACCTTGATGAAATCTTTATAAGCTTGTTTAAACCCGGAAGACATCAGTACGAACACCAGACGAACGCGTTAACGTTCTACGCATATAGCACTCCAAACCTATAACCTGTAAGCCGTTATACTCACTCTAAAGTATGAACACTTTATTAATTAATAACTCGTGCCTCATTATCCTCATAGTCCGCGGTCTCCAAACCAACCTCTGGTGATTGTTAAATTCAATCGAGTACGCCTAAAAGTGCATAGAAAAGCACTTTCATATGCACTTCATATAGAGTGCCCAGTTACATATATGATAACACTGACATCAGTATAACAACAGTGACATCAGTATGATAACACTGACATCAGTATAACAACAGTGACATCAGTATGATAACAGTGACATCAGTATGACATCAGTATGATAACAGTGACATCAGTATGATAACAGTGACATCAGTATGATAACAGTGACGTCAGAATGGTAACAGTGAAATCACTATGATAACTGTGACACCAGTATGATAACAGTGACATCAGTATGATAACAGTGACATCAGTATGATAACAGTGACATCAGTATGATAACAGTGACACCAGTATGACAACAGTGACATCAGTATGACAACAGTGACCTCAAGCTCGACTATCATCAGCTGACTGATAAGGAGCAAGCGCTTATCATTTTATTATAACACAAGCAATCGAGATAATGAAGCAAGATAAAGCCAAGCTTTAGTTAGGAAACTAAATAAGCTAAAGATAATGAAAAATCTATGGGAATAATGTAATTATTAAATTAATTGATTAGAAATAATAATAACGATTAAAACGATTAGAAATAATATTGAGATAACGAATTGCGCTGGTGTGGAACTTGCAGGAGCTAAACATTATTCGTCACCGATTGGGTGGTTGATAAAGCAATAATCTCTATATTCGATGTTGATAAACATCATCTATTTGATGTTGATAACTATCATTATTTATTTAATGTTGATAAACATCATCATCTATTTGATGTTGATAACTATCATTATTTATTTAATGTTGATAACCATCATCTTCTATTTGAAGTTGATATCCATCATCATTTATTAGAATTTGATAACCATTATCATCTATGAAGTTGATGGTCCATGAAGACTATATTGGGCATTATATTAATATAAAAATAAGGAAGACAATTGATAAAAATCAAAACTATCAAGTGGAATGTATAACACCGCCTTTAAAATTAATTGTATTTAAACAATGAATTAAAATCAGTAAAATCATTGTATTCGAACAATGAATTAAAATGACTGACCTAGTACCTTCAATTCTTCGTATACGAAGAATACCTTCGTATACAACAATTTCGTATACAACAGAATACTTTCGTATACCTTCAATTCTTCGTATACAACACTATCATCAATACAACAAATGTATAAATCAATACAACAAATTTGTGCCTTGTTTTTATCACCTGACATTTTGCAGTTTCCAGTTTCCTTTTATTCATTGAGAGTTGCTGTGGTTGCAAGTTGTGGACAATCGCGGTTAAATCCAGGTTGTTACCAAAGCCTGGATCATTCATTATTTATCCAACCCTACACACCTCAGTTATTCGCCACCGGAATTGCATTCACTACAAGGAAACTTCATTCATGCTCTATTACACATCAATGAATGACAGTGAATGCTGAACAACGGCTAAGTCACCTGTGACATTGAATGTGGATGACAAAAAAATTTTGCTCTAACGATTGATCGTTCAATGGTTGATCAATGGATTAATCAAAATTAATCAAATTAATCAAAAAAGTAATTAAGGTAATTAATCAAAAAAGTCCTCAAGACAAGAAAAATATCTCAAAACATTACAATTTAAACATAACTTTAGCAAAAATCGTCGCAATTTATACGCACGGTTAAATTGCAAATTACACAAAGTGAATATGACATAAACCCTACCATTATACTCTTCATAATAAAATAAAATAAAAATCCATCACTATATCTAAGTCCCTATAGCTCGGGACTTCGTCAAGTGAATCACCATTGATTAATTATAAGTGATTTTCTCTCATTCGAGTGGAGGCTGCCACAAAAATAACAGCATATATTCCTGATCTATGCTCCTGATCGTCACTATATACTAAGTCCCCCACCACTATTTAAGTCCCGATAGCTCGGGACTTCGTTAAGTGAATCACCATTAATTATAAGTGATTTTCTCTCTTTCAATTGAAGGCTGCCACATAAATAACAGCATAGATTCCTGATCTATGCTAAACCGGCCGGTAGAAAAGCCGGTCGTTCCTCCTATATCTGTATAACTCGCGAACGAAAGCAAAATAAAAAATTGTTACGAGCTAAACATCACCGTTGAGAGGTTAGGTAATTATATACAAAGTCTCGTTGAAATCTGTTCTTTAGTTTAGAAGAAATTTCTGATCGTCACTATATCTAAGTCCCCCACCACTATTCATAGTCCCGATAGCTCGGCACATGTCGACCCATCACGACGCTTGCCAGCAAACTGACACACAGCGACCTGTGACATGACCATCTGTTCTCTCCACGTGGCGCGATGATAGTGAAGTGATAAAGTACATATTATAGTGATAAACTATTCATTATAGTGATAAGCCTTGAATAATAGTGATAAACAATCCGTACAACAGCCGCTCCTAACCCTTACTATGCTGATTAGGCCTGAGTTGGCAGACTACGGTTGACACCTGAGTTGGCAGACTGCGGTAAGCAGCTGAGTCGGCAGACTGCGGTAGACAGCTGAGTCGGCAGACTGCGGTAGACAGCTGAGTTGGCAGACTACGGTAGACACCTGAGTTGGCAGACTGCAGTAGACAGCTGAGTTGGCAGACTGCGGTAGACAGCTGAGTTGGCAGACTACGGTTGACACCTGAGTTGGCAGACTACGGTTGACACCTGAGTTGGCAGACTACAGTAGACAGCTGAGTTGGAGGCAGACTACGGTAGACAGCTGAGTTGGCAGACTACGGTATATAGACAGCTGAGTTGGCAGACTACGGTAGACAGCTGAGTTGGCAGACTACGGTTGACACCTGAGTTGGCAGACTACGGTAGACAGCAGAGTTGGCAGACTACGGTAGACTATCTTAAGGACAACTGACATTAAGCAGTGCTAAGATTATATTGAAGATCTTCAATGGCTCGACGATGCTACAGACTAGAGCTGTAAGGCTTTCAGAGCATCAGATTTGCTTCAAAATATATGGAAAAAATATAAGTAAGTATTCACTGCAGTGAGTGACAGAGAGCGCATTTTATCGTCGACGAAAACGTGAAATCACGGACGGACGGACGGACGGACGGACGGACGGACAGACGGACGGACAGACGGACAGACGGACGGACGGATGGACAGACGGACGGACAGACGGACGGACACGACGAGCACAATAGCGCCTTTTTAGCCCATTTTCTCATTTATGAAAAAATGCCCTATTGTGCTCGTCATGTCCATGTCCGTCTGTCTGTCCGTCCGTCTGTCTGAGACTTCACGTTTTCGTCGACGAGAAAATGCGCTCTCTGTCACTCACTGCAGTGAGTACTGAGTTATATTTTTTCCATAAATGAGAAAATACGCTAAAAAGTAACGCACCATCTCTGTTCTATGCTACGCATAGTCTTCCTTTTAAGAAGCTGGTCAAGTCTCAACAATACCCCGCCGTGCATACAAAACATCCGTAGATGACGTCATTCACCAGGCATTCTACTTCCATACTTCCAATTTAACATAAACATGAACGACATAAATTCTTAACGATGTCATTGAGTCATCAACCGTAAATTTAGATAACGATTCGGGACGTACGTATTAAGCTAACCTTCGTTCAATAGGCACAGTCATAGATACAGCTTTACTGTAATATTTTCTTGTTCTTTTTTCAGTAATGTATCATTTATGTACATTCCTTTTAGAAATTACTATAAGATAGCAGAATAAGCTTATTTAAACACGAGTGGTTAATGACCGCCAAAATTTCAGTATTCAATGCTTCCTATAACTTGAAAATGAATGATGTCACATTCGAAACGTCGTTTAATAAATTAAATTACTTCCTTGAACCTGAATTTTTATCAACCAACGTCCACTGAAGAATATTGTTCGATCCTGAAAATTTAAATCAATGATTTCTCTGGTCATTAACCACTCGTGTTGAAATACATTTTAGAATATACAAAAAATACACGTTTGGGGATTTACGATACACGATTGCCCCTCCTATCGGAGATAGCTGAGAGACTAGCGTGGAATTTGCACCCACGATTTCGGACCCTAAAATTATCATACCTAAAAATATCATAATATTACTAAATTTTATGGTGCATGCGACCTTATACGCATGACCTCGCACCCTTGACCTCTCAACCCTGACCTCGTACTCATGACCTCGTACCCTTGACCTCTCAACCATGACCTATGCCTTGCATTACTGCCCTCATAACCATGATCGATTACCCATGATATTATGCCCATGATTTTGTACCCATGACCTCGTACTCATGACCTCGTAATCATGACCTCGTACTCATGACCTTGTACTCATGACCTCGTACTCATGACCTCGTACTCATGACCTCGTACTCATGACCGCCGGATCTATCAGCCATAACGGTAAGGTCAGATGTCTGCTGTACCAGCCATAATTAACGGTAAGATCAGATGTATCAGCCATAGCGGTAAGGTCTGATGTCTGCTGTATCAGCCATAATTACCGGTAAGATCAGATGTATCTGTCATAACGGTAAAGTCGGACCTATCGACCATAACGGTAAGGTCGGATGTCAGATGTATGATTGTATCAGCCATAATAGTAAGGTCTGCTCCGACCATAACGGTAAACCATCGAACGATACCTGACCAGACTATCAATATCTCGCCACAGGGAGAGCGAAGTAAGGAGATAGTGCTGGTCGAGATCTTGTTCAGTTCATTTGGCACTCGTGGATGTAATGACGACGAATGCTATAAAAGATCATCATATGACATGGTGGAGAGCTTAGCAACTCTTGAAGCTACGAAAACGAGATGATAAAATCAAAAGTTAATAGTAATTAGTAAGTTAAAGATAACGGGATGATAAAATCATACCTATGAACAATTCACTGGCTTTTACGAAATTTGATTGATGGAGTGTTTGATGGAGTGATTGATGGAGTGATTGATGGAGTGATTGATGGAGTGATTGATGGAGTGATTGATGGAGTGATTGATGACGATGATTGATGGAGTTATTTGATGATTGATGGAGTTATTGATGGAATGATTGATGGAGTGGTTGATGGAGTGGCAGATGGAGTGATTGATGGAGTGGCAGATTGAGTGATTGATGGAGTGATTGATGGAGTGATTGATGGAGTGATTGATGGAGTGATTGTTGTTTCCTATACTGCTGAACTATTCACTCGACCAAATATGAACAATTAGTAATTAGTGGTCAATAAAAATTCAAGTTTTAGAAATTAGTAAAAAATATTTTCAAATATAACGGAGTTCGTATACAACAGTTTATTGAACTTAACTCACGATTTTGTTTTGACGCCTTCTTAGCTGTGATTGATATTAAACAATCTTAGATATATTTGTGTGTTTGATGCCATGTGCCACAATATACTGTATATAGGCTGTGAGGGCGGAAAAATCTCTTCCTATTTTTCAATATTGACCGGAAATCCATTTAGCGCCTAAATTCCCCATTGTAGTAAACCCGAAACAGTGTGGGCGCTGGGGGGTGAAAGGACGACCTCAGTGTGGGTCTTCCAAGTAAATTGTTATCATTTCACAAGTAATTCGCCGTTAACCAATCTTGTGTAAATAAATTTAATGTTATTAACTGAGAATTCGCCAATAATTACATGTCAAACTTTAATTAATTTTCTTTGCATGACTTTATTACACTCGATCAGTAATTAACCACACCACTTTATAGATAATCAATTCAGGTAGAACGATTTGGTTCAGATGGAACGATAGATCTGCATAGATAGCAATCGTTCATCGTGATTTTAGCCTCAATGTGTCACTCACTTCAGACGCTCATCGGATACTAAAGGATGAGCTCAGTTGCTCAGTTGCTGCTGCTGATGGGCACACAGATGCTGGCATTACTGCAGCTGGGCACACAGATGCTGGCATTACTGCAGCTGGGCACACAGATGCTGGCATCACTGCAGCTGGGCACACAGATGCTGGCATCACTGCAGCTGGGCACACAGATGCTGGCATCACTGCATGCTGCTGTCACTAAGCGGCAGCTATAAGATGACACAGCTGCACATATACTGGCAGAGTCAAAACGTGTTCCAGGCGTCATTTATTAAATATTTACTTGACAATAATTAATTGAGCTATAGAGCAGCCAATGTATCAGCTGTGATGAGTGGTGACAACTACACATGTGAAAAATATTCGCTGTCAGCGAGCCCCGTGCCGCCAAAAAATTTGAAGCCTTGCCGAGATAAAATCGTGTGAGAGAAAACATAAAGAATCCTCACCACATGCAATTTTCTAATGAATATTTTTAAAATTCAAATTTAGACAATCAGCAATCTAGGCTGTTATTTTTGTGGCAGCCATCAATCAAAAAAAATATAACTCAGTACCCGCTGCAGTGAGTGACAGAGAGCGCATTTTCTCGTCGACGAAATCGTGAAGTCACGGACGGACAGGCGGACGGACGGACGGACGGTCAGACGGACGGACAGACGGACATGGCGAGCACAATAGTGCATTTTTTCCACAAATGAGAGAATGCGCTAAAAAGAGAAAATCACTTATAATGCATTGTTATTCACTCTACGAAATTAACAAATTAATTTAAAAATTTAAATATGATGTCATAAGTGAACATTGAAGAACCTTGGTTTTTAACCTATAAATGGAATGGGACTAATTTTTCTGTTCGGATAGGGACTAACGCTTTCTAAATATTGAAGTTACTCCTCCAATATTTAACGTTTTCTACGAAATAGGGAGTATTTACATGGCAGACCATAGTAAAGTTAAAATCAGTCACAAATGAGCAAGAAAAAAAGTGTACAACAAATTAGTGGCACTTGCTGCATAGTACTAACAATTCTAGTGATTTTATCATGTCATACTACAATAAATATTTGAATAACATTCATTTTATAGTAACACTAGGTTTGCTTTCCATCAGTTGGCAATAATAATAATTATTGCGTCGCCACAATGTTCCCGCATATAACGGAAACGACTTATAATTTATAATCAAATAATCAAATCAAAACTTTCTAAGCACTACACTACCTTTAAATTACAGTATTTGAACAGAGTGAAATGCTTTTCTTGAAATTATTACATCACTTTCATTAAAAGTCTTAGAGGTCACCTAATCCACATTTCTCTAAGCTACCAAGCCAAAGGTCTCGGACAAATTTACGGCCGGACCCACGGCCGGCAAGGTTTTCTTAGTGTTTTTATGGGTTTTCTAGTTTTTTTTTTTGTGTTTTTAATGGAACCTGTTCCTAACTAAACCTAACCTGCGATGTTTTCTTTGATTGGCTAGGTTTTTTTCTATGTTTGGAGTCCTGCGGCCACGAGACCGGCCGCGGGTCCGGCCGTAAATTAGTCCGAGACGTCCAAGCCAAGTGCAAAGTGGAATCCACCACAACAGTCCCAATTCTGGACGGGTCTGAATGAAATTTAAAATATTGTTATTAATAGCCTTGCGGCAGTCTAGGAATTATAAATTTCTATTGTTATATTATTACCTTATTGTTGATCAAAACGTAACTTCCGGCAGATTTTCATAAGTTGAGATTGGGAAGGGTTAGGATCGGTAAGGTTAGGCTATTTGTTCAGTGAATCATAACCATGAATGACTCAGTTCAATGCTTCATCTTCCTCTCAGCATGTCTGTCATATTAGCAATGGAATGATAGCAAGCACGGGTTCGTAATGTTGGCTAGCATGACAATGCTTCCTTATATTGCTTGGGAATGTTTTCTATCATTCCAAAGGAATGACTCATAGAATGACATGGGAATGTTTGACAACATGGAACGACATGGGAATATTTGAAAACTTGGAATCAGATTTTCCAACAGCTTTGGAGCGTGACGAAGCGCTTCAGTTACGTTTCTGTAGAGCAAATTTATTTTAGCTGGAAATATTTTCTTTTTACTTCCGTTATTGTGTGAAAATTATGTCACTGCATACTAGAATTATATCGCTGCATACTAGAATTATATCGCTGCATACTAGCATTATATCGCTGCATACTAGAATTATATCGCTGCAAACTAGAATTATATCGCTGCATACTAGCATTATATCGCTGCATACTAGAATTATATCGCTGCATACTAGAATTATATCGCTGCATACTAGAATTATATCGCTGCATACCAGCATTATATCGCTGCAAGTTCAAGAATCGGCAACAGGCCATGGGCCTATTTCTTCAGTGCCGACACTTCTATTCTATTCTATTATTCCAACATTATTCCAAGCAACATTCGTATATCAACAACCTGAATTGTATCAGCATCGCAGAATTGACTAAATGAGTAGAATAATTACTAAAGATATCAACAACATGAATTGAAGCATAATTCAGGACCTCAACATACTAAATTGAAACAGAATTCATAACATGAATAACATGGATAACATCTCTAGCCGTTTGGCGCCGCCCGTTAAGCTGTCTCCATGGAGCAGAAATGCTCAGTTACGTAATTCCTTGGGAAATCGCCATTCATTCCTTAGGTAACTTCAACCTATTATAGATAATCTCTAGACTCTGGATTATGTCCAGACTGGGTAAACGCCAGCAACTTCGTGCTAAGTCGTGCGATAAATTTGACACTCATCCCTGTCCACAAATTATCAGACAAGCATGATGTCCCCACACAACCTATTATTATTTGTCCTATTACATGTCTTTTAACATACCCTATTATATGTAAAATTACATGCATTATTACATTTCCTATTACATGCTTGACAATACTTGTTACGGGACAAACTTAACCCCCATTTACCGTTTACCCAGACATTTACCCCCAAGCCGTCTGGAATTTAACAGAAACATAAGATAGTATTATCGAAACTGATAAGATAGATTATTTATGAAACTCCATAATGGCGAAATGCTATTGTGATCCCCACACAATAATTATATTCATTATATATTTGGAGTATTGTTAGTTTATTTAGAGTGTTACATTACTTATTTACATTTGCTTTATCTGAAGAAGTGTTTATGCTGTGTGTAAACCGTGAAAACGGCTCAATATTGAAAATAGCTTCACATCGCGACTCCCGAAGCTGAAAGATCATCAAGACTCCTGAAGCTGAAAGATCATCAAGACTCTTGAAGCTGAAAGAGCATCAAGACTCCTGAAGCTGAAAGAGCATCAAGACTCCTGAAGCTGAAAGAGCATCAAGACTCTTGAAGCTGAAAGAGCATCGCGACTTCTGAAGCTGATAGAGCATCAAGACTCCATCATGAAAGATGCCTTTCTTACAGAGCCAAACTTGTAACAATTTCTTCCTATACATTTTCGAAGGAAATATTCATTATTATCAACTAAAAATATCTTATTTAAAATATTCAGAAAAATAAGCTTTGAACCTTTATGTTTTTCAAACATCGCTCCCACGATGACGATGATGAAAGAATTCAAGGATCAGATTAAGTTTCGTTTCAGGGACAAATGAACATGGAGCCCAAGTCCAAAAAAATTATAATAAATAAATAAAAATGAAAAAATCAGGAAGAGCAATGATTGAATTTACTTTTTTCTATTTCAATTCACGCCTTCATATGAAATAATTCTCTAAAATGGCTTTGTATTATGAAGGCTGAGCGGAAGCCTGAAACTCATCGCCAGACAAGGTGCAGTCTCACGCCCTCCTTTGTGGTCCCTTGTGCACTTGTCACAACGCAACTATAGCTCCGTTGTTATTGCTATAATCCTTCGTGTTAACGCATATATATGAAGTGTTCGTGAACACACATCAAGACACAGTCAATAAAATATACAAACGCCTCAACAAACGATTTCATACAATTGCAATAGTCTATAGAAACTACAATGCGATGCGGGCTAGCAGAGCTGTACAAACTGGGGACATATACCATATAAATGACTTGAAGAATCTTAAAGGCTTGTGAA
>NW_025946538.1:81863-87265 GCF_000764305.2 Hyalella azteca
GTTTCAGTGGTACCATAGAATTGTTTCATCGGTACCACCGAGTTGTTTCAGTGGTACCACCGAGTTGTTTCAGTGGTACCATAGAATTGTTTCATCGGTACCACCGAGTTGTTTCAGTGGTACCACCGAGTTGTTTCAGTGGTACCATAGAATTGTTTCATCGGTACCACCGAGTTGTTTCAGTGGTACCACCGAGTTGTTTCAGTTGCACCACCGAGTTGTTTCAGTGGTACCAGTGGTTTTGTGACACCGAGTTTCCTGATCTTGGCTTGCCGTTCCGTTTCCCCCTGCCACGATTATAACTAAATAAAGTGGCTAAAAATAGTCACATTATAAATTCAATTCGAGTAATAATGATTAATAATTACTAGCAGGAATGCCAAATGTTCTTCATCGATGAATTTTGATGATCAAAATGGGTCACTTGATATCTATACTGTAGACAAAAGGTATAAGGTATTTTTATTGTTTTATTGTTTGCTTGTCTACTTACTGAACTTGACTTTAATTTGGTCGAAGTTCACTCTTCTCGGTGATGAGCAAATTATAGTTCCACAAGCAGGTCTTTCGTTCCCCAACTGCTCATACGTAGGTATGAGCAGTTATGGTATGAGAGGTATGAGAAATCCTAAGTCTGTTGCTTATGATAGCACGCTTTATCGTTATCTCAAAGATCTATGTTTAGAATTTTTATCATCTACATAACAATAAACTGTGTATCAACAGAGCTGGGTATGTATTACTGCCTTAACTACTTCAACTAGTAACATTGCTATCGAGCTCATCTCAAGATGAACAAATTACACGAGTCGGCACGACCGTATAAGACGTTTTGGTTAGGCAAATAATTTTAGTACATTTTAATTCGAGACGAGACTATCCTATTAGCGATAAAAATCTATAAAATTTTAACTTTTAATTAAAATCAGGGACCAACCGAAACGATACGAGACTGTCCAGTCAAAATTTGAGCTTTACAATTTCTCTTTTTAACTGTACATAACATAACACAAGCTAGGTAAATTATTACTTTTCAACTATTAACATTAATAAATTTTCAACATTTCATGCATTATACTATATAAAATTACGTCGCTACTGCCCAACTAAATTGGAATTTTAACAGCAAATTTGAAGAGCCGGAGGTGTGTTCCGCGGTCCGCGTTAGGTGTGAGCGAGTATATAAGGTAAATTTAATATTATACGCTAAGATAGACAGCTGAGTTGGCAGACTACGGTAGACAGCTGAGTTGGCAGACTACAGTAGACAGCTGAGTTGGCAGACTACGGTTGACACCTGAGTTGGCAGACTGCGGTAGACACCTGAGTTGGCAGACTGCGGTAGACTATCCTGAGGATAACTGACATTATAAGCAGTGCTAAGATTATATTGAAGATCTTCAGTGGCTCGACGATGCTGCAGACTAGAGCTGTAAGGTTTTCAAAGCATCAAATTTGCTTCAAAATATATAGAAAAAATATAAGTCAGTACTCACTGCAGTGAGTGACAGAGAGCGCATTTTCTCCTCACCAAAACGTGAAATCACGGACAGACGGACGGACAGGCGGACGGACGGGCAGACGGTCGGACATGACGAGCACAATAGCGCCTTTTTAGCGCATTTTCTCATTTATGAAAAAATGCCCTATTGTGCGCGTCATGTCCGTCTGTCTGTCCGTCCCTCCGTCCGTCTGTCCTTAACTTCACGTTTTCGTCGACGAGAAAATGCGCTTTCTGTCACTCACTGCAGTGAGTACTGAGTTATATTTTTTCCATAAATGAGAAAATGCGCTAAAAAGTAACGCTCCATCACTGTTCTATGGCTACGCATTGTCTTCCATTTAAGAAGCTGGCCTATACTTTCAAAAAAAGTTAAGAGATCGTAAGTTCATCAGCCAATCATTGACGGCCTTTCGAGCAAAATCCACCAATCATAGACAAGAAAAAAACTTTCTATTTATCGCGCCGACTTACGAAAAGTTCTACTTCTTCTTCTTCTTATCGTGCCAATACTGCACGCGTCGTCATGTGCAATTAAATAAAGAATGATATCTCGAAAATAATAACTATTAATAAATGATATCTCGAAAATAATAAATATTAATAAATTATATCTCTGTACAATATAAATACGGCTGTTAATAATGAACTTCACTTACCATGCACGTATAATAATTTTAATAATTTAATAATTGCTTTTTCACAATTATTATTCATAATAATAAATAATAACTATTCATAAATGATATCTCTGTACAATATAAATACGGTGGCTGATAATGACCTGCACTTATCATGCGCGTATAATAATTTTATTAATTTATTAATTAATATTCATAATTACTATTCATATAATAAATAATAACTATTCATAAATGATTTCTCAGTACAATGTAAATACGGTGGCTGGTAATGTTCTTTACTTACCATGCACGTAAAATAATTCTATTATTTACTCCTATTATTTTTTATCAATGATATTATCTATTTTTTATCACTAATATTACCTATTCCATTTATTAACATTACACACACAAAAACGAATGGGTTATATCTGTCTCTTATACACATCTAGATGTGTATAAGAGACAGCAATTATCCCGACGCAATAACAATGACCATAGCATCATCAATAAACTTTCAATCTTAATTATTCTAAATTTTTCGGCGTAAAATCGCAATATTTTCGATATTATAAAAATATTTTCGGTGTAATATCGAAAACTAATTTAACGCCGTATTAAACATTTCATGTACACGTGTTAATTAAAATCTGTGATTGCGATTTCTTATGAATTTGAAGTGATGAAAATAACAGCGCATCTACACAGACGTCGCAAAATTTTCACAGCAAGTTGGGTCGCGAACCTGTAGCGCACAGTTACAAATCAATGCGTCTTAAAGCCTTCGATCACCCCGCTATTGGTTAATAATATTGGCTAATATCGGCTATTGGCTAATAATATTTGGTTTATATTAGCTATTGGTTAATAATATTGGTTAATATTAGCTATTAGTTAATAATATTGATTAAAAATTTGGTTTATATTAGCAATTGGTTAATAATATTGGTTAATATTAGCTATTGGTGAATAATATTGGTTAATATTAGCATTTGGTTATAATATTGGTTAATAATAGCTATTAGTTAATAATATTGGTTAAAATTTAGTTTATATTAGCAATTGGTTCATAATATTGGTTAATATTAGCTGTTGGTTAATGAAGAAATTTAAATAAAGTTCCAAATTAACTTTCCACTAAGCGAAATGTGTGAATGAAACCGTGGAAGAAAGGAAATATAATTAATCTACAGATATATTCTCTGTTATTCAAATGAATTGGAGACTGAATTTCATTCCTGAAATTATGCAGTTAATTATGTAACAATTTTCATGAGTTAGTTTGACTGTGGGTTAATTTGCTACATTTTCAGGTCCTGGATGAATTCATATTAGAAAATAAAGCTTTTAAATAAAGCTTTTAATATGCTCCATTGCTAGCTTGGTGTACGTAACTAAAATATATATGTGTTTAATTTTCAGTGATCTTGCTCGATTGATCTTCAATCCTTAGATATAGTTCTCATTATTCTTTAGTGTTATCAAACTTTACATAAAAATTAAACCTAAACATTTCGATCTTGTATTAAATTTTAAAAAATAAATGCAACTCACATATAATGTAAGTTGTAGCAAACACAACGTAAATTGTAGCAAATATAACGTAAGTTGTAGCATATAACGTAAGTTGTAGCAAACACAACGTAAGTTGTAGCAAACACAACGTAAGTTGTAGCAAACACAACGTAAGTTGTAGCAAATATAACGTAAGTTGTAGCAAACTCAACGTAAGTTGCAGCATATACAACGTAAGTTGTAGTAAATACAACGTAAGTTGCAGCAAATATAACGTAATTTGTATGTTGCGCTCCCATCTATAGGTGACGGAGAGGTGCTCTTGACACTGAGGGAATTCTGAGTGTATTTATAACCTGGCCTATGGCAGCTGCAGCTGATCTGCTGCTGCACCTGTTAGTGCTGCAGCTGCTGGTGATGCAGCTGCTGGTGCTGCAGCTGCTGGTGCTGCAGCTGTTAGTGCTGCAGCTGCTGGTGATGCAGCTGCTGGTGATGCAGCTGCTGGCGCTGCAGCTGCTGGTGATGCAGCTGCTGATGCTGCAGCTGCTGATGCTGCAGCTGCTGGTGATGCAGCTGCTGATGCTGCAGCTGCTGGTGCTGCAGCTGTTAGTGCTGCAGCTGCTGGTACAGCAGCTGCTGGTACTGCAGCTGCTGCAGCTGCAGCACAGCTGTGCTAAACGCTCACTTTTGACACCCCGGCATCTGTCCCAGCAATCATACAGCGGCAAGCCTTTAGAGTCTCAATTTAAATGATTATTAATTATTAATATTACATTATTTTATCTAATAACTTATTGAATTTGTCCATATTAAAATGATTATTAATTCCTGTTATTTAATTGTTTAGCATTATAACACATTAAATTTGTCCACATTAATTGAACAGAGAATTAGATCACGTTTGACACGTCCAACTGTCATGACAATCATGCGTCGGTTGACAGTCAGGCTTACAAGGGTCTACTTAGCTAACAATATTTATTATTATTTATAATATTTATAATATTATTTATCAAATATCAAATTTACCTGAACCTTATTAATTGCTTAAATAATGCGACTGTCAACTTGGCTCTTGAATAATTACTGTTTATAATATATTTAGTCTCAAGACCCTTAATTATCAAATAACAAATTAAATCTAACCTTATTAACTGCTTAAATAATGCGACTATCAATTTGGCTCTTGAATAATTGAATAATTACCGTTTATAAGATATTTAGTCTCAATAACCGTAATTATCAAATAACAAATTAAATTTAACCTTATTAATTGATTAAATAAAGCAATCACTTTATAAGGGCTCGTGGTTGGCTGTCAACTTTACATCTTGCAACCCAGGAGATTCTTATTTAAAACAAAATAACAAAAGAAAAAAATTTGAAGATGTTTTTTTTAGTTTATATATTGAATTATAATGAATTTTGAACATCATTTGTTATCAAGGTTAGATTCAGGGACGAGGTCCTTTCGTTTGTCGTGCTGTGGGTAAGAAATATTATTGTCATTATAATATTAATTGTCAATATCAGGACAATTAATATGATATTTCATGTGTATGAGTATTCCTTCATTAATTGAAATTTATTCTGAGAAATTTTATTAATTGAATTTTTTGTAGATATAATTTATTAATAGAAAATTCATTAGTTGAAAATTTATTATTAGAAAATTTACTAATTGAAAAATTATTAATTGAATTTATTAATTGAAAATTTATTAATTGAAATTTTATTAATTGAAAATATATCATTTGAAAATT
>NW_025946539.1:0-25253 GCF_000764305.2 Hyalella azteca
AAGATCATTGGTTGAGATCAGAAGTCTCGATTTATTCTTTGAAAATGTAACGTTAAAAGTAATGGAAACATCATAAATAAACATTTCGTCTCAAACCATAAAAACCAAACATGAAAATAAAATAAAAATTCAGAATCAATCTAATAGTTTTTGTCTTTTGTCAAGACACAAAACTGGTTATTTTGGAAACCTCAAAGGCGATACCGAAGGATGTACAATTTCCAACTATTACACTCCCACTAACGTACTGCGTTAGCGTCTCTCACTTCCTAAGGCACGTTTTTTTAGGCTCAGGATTTACATAAGAAAATTGACTTTTAGGCCGCCATAGCCGCGGGAAAAGGGATTGTCATCGTGGATGCGGCCGTCCTTACGTCTACTCTCCGCCTACATTAAATCTGCTCTCCTCCGCCCATGAAATCTGCTCTCCATCACACTCAAATCTGCTCTCCGCCAGTATATCTGTTCTCCGTCACCCTTAAAATCTGCCTTCGGCCGCCTTTAAATCTGCTCTCTGCCGGCTGTAAATCAGTTCTCCCCCAGCTTTAAATCGATTACGATTTTTAAGCCCAAATTACATCGTTTCTAACGTACTTTCAAGTTTTTACCACTATACCGATGAACATATTAATTAAAATTGCACTGATTAAATTGTATTGTCACTGCCATTGTAAAATATTTGTGTTTTTCTTCATTTTTGCGGAAATTGATTTTTCATTTTTGGCATTGCCACCTAATTCATGAAAATTATTAAATACGCATTTTGGAAATCAGGTCCAGGCAACTAGGGCACGAGGCCTCGGCAATCGGAAGTAGTAATAATTTTCATAGGTACTGAGGTTTAGATTGCCTTGTATTAAGTTTTACCGCTTAGAAAAGTATTACCGCTGGGGCTGAAATTGTCTCAAATTAAAAAACGAGTTGCCGCTGACGCTAAAATTGCCTATATTAATAAAAGGGTTGACTCTTAGGCTGAAATTCCCTCAACGTAAAAAAGGTATTGCCTCTGAGGCTGAAATCGCCGTAAGTGAGATAGAGTCCTGCCCCCCAAGAGGCCACTTTGTGCCTTAAAGTAAATAGAGAAAAATAGTGCGGGCCTGAGCCTCAGTCCCGCGTGTCCGGACTGCCAAATTTATTTCCGGAGATAGTGCGGATGACGGCTAAAATTTCCGTGTTTTAGTAAGAATTTTGCTTCTTTCATGTGGACATGGCATGAGCAGCATCGGTAGATGCCAATGAAACGCGAAATTAGCCGTTAATGAACTGTAAATGAAACTTAATTAACATTTTTCATTTCAATTTATGAAGAAACGCTTGTTTTCAAAAAACAAAAAGAATCTATTCTGTTTTGGTCATCGAAACTTTATCCTTTCATCCCGCTGTTAAAACTGAGCGCTTGTACACCGCTACTAAACGGAGCGCTGTCACCGCTACTAAACCGGGGCGCTTTTATCCCGCTACTAAAACGGAGCCCTTGCGTCCCGCTACTAAAACGGAGCTCTTGCGTCCCGCTACTAAAACGGGTCGCTTTTATTCCGCTACTAAAACGGAACGCTTGTATCCCGCTACTGGAACGGAGCGCTTGTATCCCGTTACAGAACGGAGCGCTTGTATCCCGCTACAAAATGGAACGCTTGTATCCCGCTACTAAAACGGGGTGCTTGAAATGGAACGCTTGTATCCGGCTACTAAAACGGGGCGCATTTATCCCGCTACTAAAGAGAAGCGTTTGTATCCCGCGACTAAAACGGAGCGCTTGTATCCCGCTAAGTAAACGAAGCGCTTGCATCTCGCAACTGAAACGAAATTATTAAGTATTTTCCAAGTTTTATTCCAATATCACAATTCTTATCCACGTGGGCCTGATTATGATAATCCCCAGGATTACGATCCTGAAAGCATTAGGAGCGAGGCAAGGCGGGTCGAATAGGACGCCTGCTCTGTAATTCCCAGGCGAAGTCGTAATATTTTACGATCCTGCCGCTCATGCTAGGACTGGCGACGTCCTGGCTAAGGACAGACTTTGCTTGCAGAGCTGGACTAGGGACCAGTGCAAAGATGGATGATAAATCTACATATTAGTACGAGATATTTGTCCTACATGTAAGTCCTAAATGAATTCCTACGAATAAGTCTTGCATAAAAGTCTCACATATTTGTCCTACATGTAAGTCCTACATGAATTCCTACGAATAAGTCCTACATCGAAGTCTTACATATAATTCGGAAGCATTAATTTTGCTTCAAAGTCCAACATGCAAGACTTCATCATAAGATAATAAAAGAAAATAACTCTACATTTGCCCTCATGATTTTGGGGCAAAATAATTGAATTAAAAATCTAAGTAATACTATACTCTGCGATGTCTCATTAACCCAGAAAAATAATTGCACCGTAATTAGTGTTGCAAAAAATGTAATAAGTTTGTATTGGAAAAGGTTTAGAAACCAACTTCATCATCGGGCGTCTCATGAAAAGGTGTTGAATATTTTCTTCAATATTTTTACATGGAATTTTTGTTTACTTGCAATTTATCCACTTAGATAATCTTAAAATTTATTCCAAGTTAGTAATTTGACCAATTTCTATTTCCCTAATTATCCTGCCATTATTTCCTACGATCCAAATAACATTAAATTATGCAGCCAATTTTCTGAGTTTAAAATTTTTGGAGCCGAAAATATAGCTCTACCGTCAGGCCGGCTGAAATTTTCGAGTGATATTCTACCCTCGATATCCGTGAAACTTTCGATTTTATGAATATCTGCATCGGCCGATGCCATTATTTCTTTTATATCACTCAGAAAAATGAATGGGTCATGGTCCAAATAGTGACACACTTTCTGACCCTCAGAGAGCGGGCGTAGCGCTGATACGCTTTTTGCTGGGTCAAACTGAGCCAGTATGACCCACACAAAGGTAAAAAGTACATCGATATTCTGTCAAAAGATTGCCTCACTTATTTCTTTGAGAGTAGAGAGCAGTATTTTTGCACAGCTGTTCGCAATAGAAAAGACTGAGTGTCTAGCTGCTCTGTCCCCTGATGGTCGATTAGCAGTGACATGTTGAACTGAACCTACAGGTCTTGTCAATTCTTTCATATTGTTTCGTTATCGTTTTAATCGTGGATGTTTTTTTTTCATTCTTAATGTTTTTCATTTATATTCTCTGACGTATTAAATGTTTGGGTGGGTTCCACATTTTTTTAATTAATGATTTTATGTTTTACAATAGTTTTCATAAGCAGAATTTTCTAGAACATACGAAAATAAAATCTATTAATATCGTATAAAATTGTCTCAATCTCTTTTCAGTCAGTATTTGAGGAATTTCGAGATATTTTTTGACCAAAAAATACGTGATTGACGAGGATTTTTCGACGTTTTTCACTGCGTGTGAAAGTCTTGCTTGGCTAATTTGTAAATTAAACATTGTTTTAACCTGGGATATATTGTAAATGATTACCTTAAATTTCCGATATTGCAAAATTATTATGATATATCAAATGGGTAGATTTAAACTAAACTTAGTTTGATTTGTCAAGAATAGTTCTGCAGAAATTTTTATAGCTTGTGGCGTCATTTTCGATAATCAGGAGTGAAAATCATGAATGTGTTTTTTCGATAATTCAAGTCGAAAAAAACATTTAACGTGGATATTTATTTACGGAAGAAACCCTACAAGTTCTTTTTGATGGTTGTTCTTGTCATAATTTTACGTTATAACCGCTCCACAAGACTTCCAAACTCATTGCCACAGTTATTCTCTTATAGAATATTTCTTTTCGAGGTCCTTTTTAAGTTCTTTTTACATACATGTTCGTTTGAAAAAAAATTTGCTTAGTCTGCAGTGGAGAATGACTCTCATGATTTAAAAAATTAGGGGCAAATGCCTTCAAATCAAAAGTAAGGGCTGATATCCCCAAATCAAAAGTAAGGGTTGTACTGAAATCATCAATAAATAGATATCTGAACGATCTCTCAATTAACAAATTAATTCGTTCGATTCCCGAATAAGGGCCGACACCCTCAAATCAAACAAGGGCAAATATTTTTTAATAATAAATCAAGGTAACTGCCCTCAAATTAATTAAGTGGAAAATTTCTTAACTCATCAGCATTCCCCTCACTCGTGCCCAGTGTTGGTCCTTCGATTTCCCCTCTGTAGGCCTGAATTTTTCCGGGTCGCTTGGTCCTTACGGCCTCCTTTGTTTGCTGTGAACATAAGAGCTGGCCTATCTCCTACACTCAGGGAAATGAGGGAGACTTTCTTCAAATAACGATGCTCTTTTTTGACCTTGTGTATGAAATCCAGACACGGTTTGAATTAATTATTTCGTGTATAATAATGCTTATAGTATAATATATGATAAGATGTATAATAAAATCTTCAATTAGTTACCATTAAATCTGTCTGCAAAATTCAGCCCATTGTTTAATTTTAAAAATTTATGAATGGTCCATAAGGTCGGACCTGTATTTTACGTCGGGCTTTATTACGGCTCAAAAATGTAAAGGATTAAGCCTGGAAATGTTATCCTTTGTTATGGTAATAGCCAGCATTTACTTAGGGATGAGGGAGTTAACCTGATTATATTATGACGGTTAACTCGATGATATTAGGAAGGTTAATTTGATTATATTGAGATTGTTAAGCTGATTTTATTGATAGGTTAAGCTGATAATATTATGAAGGTTATATTTTTTATATTAGGAAGGTTATGCTGATTATATCAGGAAGATTATGTTTATTATGTTAACAGGTTATTAGGAGGTTAATATTAGGAAGGTTAAGCTGATAATATTAGGATAGTTAATTTAATTATATTAGGAATGCTAGCCTGATTATTTTAGGAAGGTTAACCTGATTATGTTAAGAGGGCAAACGTGACAATATTTCAGTATTTTATGCATGTTCTGAACGGCAGGTGTGAAATGAAAAATATAATGATTTGCCAATGGAGAAATTGTCTGAACAACACTTACTCCTTTCAAACTTCAACATTACAACATTACCCATCTAATGGGTTCAACATTCCCAATTTTTTTGTGTTCATCTATCAACATCAATCCATTTGTGTTTTCAACAACAAACCCCTGGGTGCTGGCGAGTTCAAAATTCAATATCAACCCGTACGTGTGTTCAACATTCATCAGCCTCAACCTTTTTGTTGCACTACTAAATTAAAGAGCAAATTTTCTCTGAATAATAAATTTAATCTCAGATTTACTCGTAAATTTGCGAGCAATTATTGCCTGGAATTTACAAGTTACCGCCGCTTATATTCATGAATTTTATTGTTCTTTTATTCACAGTTTTGACGCGCATATTTTTGACTCATCTGGAGGATGAGTCATAAATGTCATCTGGAGCAAGCATGAATCACTCAAAATATTTAATATGTCATATTGTTTAAATAGGCACTTTCCTACTCATCGAGCGAGCAAAGACTGGACGTAGCACTGATACACCTGTTTGCCGAACCATGCTTGGTCAAGTTGACCAACACGAGGATGAAAAGGGCAGCAAAGTTTGGGCAAAGCCTCACTCATTTCTCTGAGTGTATAGGCCTAAGGAGCTTGTAGGCTTAGACAGAATTCCGTAGCGTCCAGAATGAAGAACTGCAAGCCAGGCGCGAGGCTGGTGGATGTGAGGCCTCGCATGTTGCACTCATAAAAATGTGGGACTTTGTCTAAATAGCGATGCTCTTTTTATCCCTGCGTGGGTCATCCTGACCCAGTTTGCTCCGTAATAGGTTGTATTAGGGGATATCATTCCATCATTGTGTTGAATATTTAAGGCTTGAGATGATAATTGAATGTTGCCGATGAAAAAAACATTGGATGATATATCGTCACCATTTGGACAATGTGAACCATTTAGTTTCCTGGATGATAAGAAGAAATATAAATATAATAATAACACGTTACTAGTTTGCCTTGAACACGTTACTAGTCTCCCTTGAACACGTTACTAGTCTCCCTTGAACACGTTACTATCAGATCTTACCATGTATCATAAACCATAATCTATTTTACCATATGGTCATATATACCATGTTTCATCCTATATCGTTCCACATATATCACATATCTTTCTATATATATCTTATATCGTATCCTGTCCCAACTGGTCCACACGCTGGACGGTTCAAATTATCCTTGACTCACTTTTTACCTCGCGTAATGAGTCAATCACCAAGCAATTCCGGGTCACTCAAATATTATTTTTTACTCATGATTATTCATCAAACTCACACGAATGATATGGTGATCACTGTCAGGCACAAACCCAAGCTTTGATGCTAGTTTAAAATTGTCTGATCGAATTTCAATGTGTCACTCGGAGAAATAAGCGAAACTTTGTCCAAATAATGATGCACTTTTTGTCATTGTGTGGGTCATTCTGACATAGTAGGGCTTGGAAAAATGGCGTATCTGTGCTGCGTCCGCTTTTTACTCGTGCAGTGCTTTAGAAAGTGGGTCAATATTTGGACCATACGACCCATTACATTTTCTGAATCTTTCGATTTGGGTATTTTTGAGTATTTAAATTCGAAAAAATGAAGATGTACAAAAAAAATTAAGCATTCAACAGCAGCAGGAATACGGCGCTTTTCTCCACATTCGGTTCACACTCAGAAAAATGAGCAAGACTTCGTCCAAATAGCAATGCACGTTTTTCTGGCCTGACAAAACGGCGTATCAGTACTTCGTGCAGCAAGCGTGTCAGTATTTGGACATTAGGAGCCATTAATTTCTTTCAGTTCTGGTATTGGCGGTCGCCGTTTGAGTGCTTAAAAATGCTCTTGAAATTCCCATTTAGAAGCTTGGGGGGAGGGGGGGCTGTCTCTTATACACATCTAGATGTGTATAAGAGACAGATATTAAGCAGAGTTCGAGGTCTCTAAATCTTTTTTAACTTATTTACAAAATTTGAACAGTAAATAAGCATTAACTGTAATGTTTTACCCATTATTATTTGTAATAATATACATACGGCATACATGTAATAATATACGGCATACATGTAATGCTCCATGTATGCCGACGACACAAAAGTTTATAATATAGTGAAGAATGCGTCAAATAAAGCGCAATTGCAAGATGATCTTGACAGCTTAGTTAACTGGGCTGATACGTGGCAGCTGCGGTTTAATGCTGACAAGTGTAAAGTACTTCACCTCGGGAAGAACAATGAACAGCAAGATTACNGTGCTGAACAGGTGAGGCTGTCTCTTATACACATCTAGATGTGTATAAGAGACAGGTGTACACGTCACGAGGTACGTTACGTACGTCACCAGGTACGTTACGTACGTCGCTAAGTACGTTACGTACGTCGCTAGGTACGTTACGTACGTCGCTAAGTACGTTACGTACGTCGCTAGGTACGTTAGGTACGTTACGCACGTCACTAGGTGCGTTACGTACGTCACTAGGTACGTTACGTACGTCATTAGGTACGTTACGTACGTCACTAGGTGCGTTACGTACGTCACTAGGAACATTACGTACGTCACTAGGTACGTTACGTACGTCACTAGGTACGTTACGTACGTCACGAGGTACGTTACGTACGTCACGAGGTACGTTACGTACGTCACTAGGTGCGTTAGGTACGTCACTAGGTACGTTACGTACGTCACTAGGTACATTACGTACGTCACTAGGTACGTTACGTACGTCATTAGGTACGTTACGTACGTCACTAGGTACGTTACGTACGTCACTAGGTACGTTGCATACGTCACGAGGTACGGTACGTACGTCGCTAGGTACGTTACGTACGTCACTAGGTAGGGTACGTACGTCACTAGGTACGTTACGTGCGTCGCTATTTATGTTACTTTATATCGTCCGTCTGACGTAGAAGTCCGTCGAAATATACTATAAAAATAATTTAACGTTAATAAATCTATAAACTATATTTTTTTTATATTTAGTCGTTAATTCATAATATATGATAAGGATTTTAATAATACATCAAATTTCTCTTCTTACAGTGCATCAGTAGAAACAATTAATTAATTCTAATTAATTGATTAATTAATTCTAATTAATTAAATAACTAATTCTAATTAATATTTTTATTAAATGTTAAAAGGTAATAAATTAAACAAAGAATCAAATTTTTCAAAGTAACAATTTATATAAATATGTAATGAAAATAACAGATGCATACATATATGATAATGTGATAAATTACAGAATAACAATCATTATTATTAAATAATTTTAGAAGAGTTATCCTCGTCGTGCAGGGTATCGCTGGGCGGGAGATTCCAGGAGCTGAATATCCAACAGGGTCTGTTGCTGGGCGGTCTGGGCGACTACAACAAACTCTTCCTGGGTCTGCTAGACCCCTACAGAGGCTGTCTTCAGCAGGTCTGTTGGTCTGTATATGTTGCTGTGCTGCTGGTCTATATGTTGCTGGGCTGCTGGTCTACATGGAAAACGGTTTAAATCTTGAAACACGGTATTTTTAATGAATATACGTTCATTCTATTAGAATCTGTGAAACATTATTCGTATTATGTTGTTTTAATTTTGAGTACACATGCTGAGTTTTTCAAATAGCGCATATTTTTATCTGTAATTGGTGCTGAACATTAATAAAAAATGTGAAGAAAAATGCCCCAGGTTCCGCGGCCTGTATTTAAGTAGCGGCCTAAATACACGTACCGGCGGATTTCTAATATTTATTAAGTGGGTTCAGCTTTGAAAATTTACCAGTGATTTACCGACGGAGTTATTCACTTTTTATATATTTATTACAATGATTTATGTATGTTATAATAATTATTATCTTATATAATTGTTCTCATAAATACGACCCAAGGTGTCGTACAATGGAGTGTCGGTGCTACAACGAGCGCGGGACCCCGCGTCTGGCAGCTCAGTGCACGCCGTGGAGTGGCGGTGTTCGGACGTGTTTGCTGCGACGCCCGACAGCGCCGTATCCTTCGTCGCCCCAAATTCCTTCGTCTCCTTCGTCAGGAACTTCCCAAGGAAGGGCGCCACCATCACCTTCCAAATGAAGACCCAAGGGCAGGACTGTGTGATTTTCTACGCCACAGGTCCACCTTCCAGGTAATTATTATGTTTTTAATAATTCTGTAGTTTTTTATTGTATTACTCTGCTAGCATTTTATGCATTTTTTATACCTACAGGAAATATTGAATACTATTACCATGGTTGCCTTTTCATTTACATATGTTGTGTTTATTATTCATATGTGAGATATAGATTGATATTATTAATAACTCATGTTAAAAATGACAATTATTTCGCATATATTATTCATTGCATATGACATATTCCTCATAGATTATATTTTATAATGATCGAGATCAATAAACGAAGATTTCAGAGATAATTAAATATTAGGAGTAAAATCCGAAGACTTCTTCATAATTATCACAGACATTTTAATCAAAAAATGTGTATGGCGTATATATACATTCTTTGAGCAGTAGTATCAATTCACAGGCTATAGATTATTATTATATGTGCGATGTATTTGTTAATTAAGTGCAGTATAATTTAATTATTTGTCTCAGCATTGCATAGAAATTATTAGCTTGATAATTTATGATTAAAGTTACGTAAATATGTGGTGCAGGCTGAATGCCTAGTCTTAATCTAGGCTGGAAGAATGGGAGGCTAAAATGGCAAAAAGGCGAGAAACAGAATAAGGAAAAATGGCCAAGAAGGCATAAACGGCAAATGGGCAAGAAAGGCCAAGAAGCAAAAATGGCAACAGATTAAAAAAATAGAAAAAGCAAAAATGGCCAAAATGCAGACATGATAAAAGAGCATAAAATGGCCATGAAGGCAAGAATTGACTATAGGGCAAAAATGGCTAATAATAGAAAAAGCCGAAATGGCAAAAAGCCACAAAAGCCAAAAATAGCCAAAATGGGCTTAATTCTTTGGCTTTTTCTTTGATAATAATAGTTACTGAGAAGAGTGTGATATCATGCTGAAGAAAGTGTAATGTCATGCTGTGGAAAGTGTGATGTCATGCTGAAGAAAGTGTGATGTCATGCTGTGGAAAGTGTGATGTCATGCTGAAGAAAGTGTGATGTCATGCTGAAGAAAGTGTAATGTCATGCTGTGGAAAGTGTGATGTCATGCTGAAGAAAGTGTGATGTCATGCTGAAGAAAGTGTAATGTCATGCTGTGGAAAGTGTGATGCCATGCTGTGGAAAGTGTAATACCATGCTGTGGAAAGTGTGATGTCATGCTGTGGAAAGTGTGATGTCATGCTGTGGAAAGTGTAATACCATGCTGTGGAAAGTGTAATACCATGCTGTGGAAAGTGTGATGTCATGCTGTGGAAAGTGTAATACCATGCTGTGGAAAGTGTAATATCATGCTGTGGAAAGTGTGATGTCATGCTGTGGAAAGTGTGATGCCATGCTGAAGAAAGTTTAATGTCATGCTGAAGAAAGTGTGATGTCATGCTGAAGAAAATGTGGTGCCATTGAAAAGAAAGTGTAGTGCCTTTCTAACGAAAGTGTGATGCCTTTCTAAGGAAAGTGTGGTGCCTTTCAAAAGAAAGTGTGATGCCTTTCAAAAGAAAGTGTGATGCCTTTCTAAAGAAAGTGTGATGCCTTTCAAAAGAAAGTGTGGTGCCTTTCTAAAGAAAGTGTGATGCCTTTCTAAAGAAAGTGTGATGACGAGCGAGCCAATCTCTAGAAAGGAAAATGCGTCGCGCAATCATGTCGCCTCGTCACGCGCAGACCATCGCAGGGACGACGGAAAATCCTGCGTCGTCCTGACGAGCGTCCCGCACGAACTTCTTAAATGTGATGAGAAAATAAACGGTGTTGACGCTTAATTATATTTGGGTTATTTCGAGTGAAATACGGTAATAATTTAATGACTAGATAGTGATAATTCACCCTCACTGATAACACAGATAATTTAATTACTAGAACTAGAATGACTAGACTGATCAGTTGTTCAACTCGGCAGTATAGTAATGACTAAATAATTTTAGATTATCATGGGGTGAAACTCGACACTGATGAATTATTATAAAAAATTAATTGCAATTTAAGGTTATTTTCTTTTCAAATAAATATTCTAAGAAGCTTCAGTCAACCTGTACTCTGAGTCACTCTTGATCCTTTGGATATCTTCATTTTAGTTGCATTTAGCATCTAACCGTGTAACTTCAACTCCTTAACTCAAAATAATTACAAAAGTGCTCAAATTTAAAAAAAATCAATTGCAAACGTTCTCAATCCCACTAATATGGTGAAATTTAGAGTAAAAAAAAGTTGGCATTTAAAATTCTAGGCATGTTGCGATTTTCGAACCCAAAGATGACCGCGTTTACATACTGCGTTGCAAGCTTACCTTAAAGCAACCAAAACACGCCTTTCAAATAATTTATTATTAATGTGCTCTTATTTCTAATTAATAAGGTGATCATCAGTTATGAGCTTGCATTGTAATGTCGCCATAACTCAATACTGAGAGCAATGATCGGTCGTCACCGTGTATATTTTCCACCCTCTTCTTATTTCTCCACTCGTTCTCCGTCCAGCAAGACTGCACGTTTTATTCTAATTTTTTATTATTAAATCTGCGATTGAACTAGGTAAATGAAGGCAAGAATGATCAAAATGGCTTAGGGCCAAAATGGCAGACCCAACTGCAAATGCCATACAATGGTATGCCATTGTGGCATAATAATTCAAGATATCGTACATAAATATGTTTCATAAATAGAATAATATATGGAATATAAAATACAACAGATATAATGTTGCCTCGCATCTAACGTGATTAAAAGCTCTAAATTTGTGAAAACAATTTACAACAATGTTATACATAGCATTAGATATGCACTTATAAAACATTTTATATGTATATCATGCCTAATATTTATTTATTGCATTTATTATACATTATAATTGTTAGAGATGACATTATATACATGTAAGTTACGCATTAAATGTTACAATGTATAGTATTCTATATGTAATTTAATATACAACAAATACAATGTATAACCATCCCCCATATGAGCAGTTCAGATGTTATGGATGTATTATATATTATGTTTGTTAAATATAATAAGAAATAAGTTACACATTATATATGTAACATACAATAAGTAATATTGTATACAAGAATACAATATATATAACAAACCCCCCCCCCCCCAGGTCAGACCTTGTAGCCCTGGAGCTCAGCAGCGGCTGCCTCCGCCTCACCCTGGACCTTGGAGACGGCGCCGTGGTGCTGAACAGGTGAGGCGTGGGGGGGGGACGGCGCCATGGTGCTGAACAGGTGAGGCGTGTGTGTGGGGGACGGCGCCATGGTGCTCACTCTTCGTCTGACCCACTCATCGTCTGACCCACTCTTTGCCTGACCCACTATTCACCTGACCCACTCTTCGCCTGACCCACTCATCGTCCCACCCACTATTCGCCTGACCCACTCTTCGTCTGACCCACTCTTCGTCTGACCCACTCTTCGTCTGACCCACTATTCACCTGACCCACTCTTCGCCTGACCCACTCATCGTCTGACCCACTATTCGCCTGACCCACTCTTCGTCTGACCCACTCTTCGTCTGACCCACTATTCGCCTGACCCACTCTCCGCCTGACCCACTCTTCGCCTGACCCACTATTCGCCTGACCCACTCTTCGTCTGAGCCACTCTTCGTCTGATCCATTTTTATTCTGACCCATTTTTAGTGACCCAGTTTTTTCTGACCCGCTATTTTCTGACCCACTCTTTTCTGACCCATTTTTTCTGACCCACTTTTTTCTCACCCACTTTTTTCTGACCCATTTTTTTCTGACTCACTTTTTTCTGACCTACTTTTATTCTGACCTTCTTTAATCCTGACCCACTTTTATCATGACCCACTTTTATCATGACCCACTTTTATTCTGACCCACTTTTATTCTGACCCACTTTTATTTTGGCCCACTTTTAGTCTGACCAATTTTATTCTGACCCACTTTTATCATGACCCACTTTTATTCTGACCCACTTTTATCATGACCCACTTTTATCATGACCCACTTTTATCATGACCCACTTTTATTCTCACCCACTTTTATTCTCACCCACTTTTATTCTCACCCACTTTTATTTGACCCACTTTTATTCTGACCCACTTTTCTTCTGACCCTCTTTTAACCTGACCCACTTTTAATCTGACCCACTTTTATTCTGACCCACTTTTATTCTGACCCACTTTCATTCTGACCCACTTTTATTCTGACTCACTTTTATCCTGACCCACTTTTATCATGACCCACTTTTATCATGACCCATTTATATTCTGACCCACATTTTATTCTGACCCCTTTTTATCATGACCCACTTTTATTCTGACCCACTTCTCGGCCACAGCTCGCTGCGGGTCTCGCCAGGCTCGTGGCACGCCGTCTCGGCCCTCGTCTCGCCCTCGTCTCTCGCCCTCGTGCTGGACGAGCAGCGCGAGACTCGCCCGTCGCCCACGGGCGCCAACAAGTACGTGGACGTGACGGGCGACCTGCACGTGGGCGGTGTCGCCCCTGGGCGACGGGCGAGGGCGACACGCCAGGGAATCAGCGTTAACAGGTGACATGAATTTAAATTATTTATTAATTAGGCTTTAATTGAATGGCAGACGGGAACATGTAAATTTGGTTAAAAATAAATACCTATACCTTTAATTTAATATTAAAAGCAAATGATTATCATCAAACTTAATTAACGAATTTAAATAATCAATTGTTCCAGTTTCAATAAAATAATGGAAGAAAGAGAGAATGCATTTAATAAATAAAGTTTTAAACTAAATTTTTAGGATTTTCTATATTTTTCCCTTATATCCTGACATATTATTATATAATATTATATAAATATACAATATAATAATATAAATTGATATATATTGCATATCGATACATAATATATAGAATAATATTATATCAATATCATGACATGTTGTTAGTATTGGCGCAAAAAAATTATTACTTAATTCACACAATATCGAGTTATTATATAAATAACATTGTAAAATGGCCATGCAGACGATGATACTGCAATGATTTATTACCCTACTGAAAATATTGAAGGTCATAGCGGTCAATGTGATAATGATAACATAAAAAATTGAATGCGAAATGATCAATTTCACAATGCGATGGCGGCGATCACGCACTCCTGACAATGTATGTAGCCGCCATTTTCCATTTCTCTGGAATTTGCAGATGTAGAATTAGTCTACTATGTAGACGTAGTTCATTTCTGATGCGCCAGAGCATTCAGTGTTAGACGCTAGATGCCTGTATAGTACCCGAGCAACCAAGCTATTCGGTCAGTTAAATTTGTTGCTTATTTGAATTATTTATGATACCGTTTCATGTATATTGATTTGTCTTGGTTCATACATTGTCATTTATTGTACATATCATGAATCATTCTTTGTATATTTGTCTTATGTATTTTCTTGTAATTTTCTTTCTAGAAACCGAACTTCATGGAATACTCGTTTTTTACCCTGCCATGATGGCGCGTCTTATAATAGTTCAGCAAACGTTCCCAAAGGGCTAGCCAACAAGAAAGTTATTTACAAAATAATACCGTAGAAATAACCAGAATTTATATACATAGTAGAAAGGCACATAACGTATCATGAATAACATATCATTTTCATGTTTTTAATTCATAATAATAATACTGATAAAAATAGTAATAATAGAAGGCAAAAATACTAATAATGCTTCAATAATATCAATGACAATATAACAACAATATAATATTAACATATTATTATAGCTATGAATCCGTTTGGGTGTTGCCAGCCTGGTGGGGTGCGTGCGGGGGGTGCAGCTGGAGGGGGTGACGCTGGGGCTGCACAACGCTGCCGTGTCAGCGAGCGTGGCCGTGGGCTGCTCCATGTCCGCCCCCTGCACCGCCCACCCCTGCATCCCTGGGGCAGCCTGTCTACAGACCGGCCTGCATTCATACAAGTGTGTATATCTGTGGGAAAATGATGCCGATACAACGTTTATCACGCGCTGAATTTGTTAAGGCAACGTTTGATCCACGAAAATTACGTCGAAACAACGATTGAACCAGGAAAATGACGTCGAAACAACGTTTGAACTAGGAAAATGACGTCGAAACAACGTTTATCACGCGTTGAATTTGTTAATACAATGTTTGATCCAGGAAAATTTCATCGAAACAACGTTTATCACGCCCTGTATTTGTTAAGATAACGCTTAATTCAGGCTAATGACGTCAAAGCATCGCTGATCGCGAGTTGAGTTTGTTGGAAAATGGTGCGATTAACTCCGCTTATAATATTTAAATTATAACATTCACTCCGCTTATAATATTTAAATTATAACATTCACTCCGCTTATAATACACCGCTTGTAAGGCACACAACATAGCACGGTTAACTTCGCCTATAGGGCACATAACATAGCACGGTTATGCGACTTCTTGATAAGTGTTAAGCAAAGTTAAACTGTGATTGTTTAGCTACCTATACAAATGATATGCACTAATATTTTCTCATTGCTAAGCTCAACGAATGATGTGCACTAAAAGTATTCACGAATGATATGCGCTATGCGCTACTGATATGTACGAATGATGTGCACTAAAAGTATTCACACTGTGTCGTGGTCTGCGTCGTGGTCTGCGTCGTGGTCTGCGTCGTGGTCTGTGTCGTGGTCTGCGTCGTGGTCTGCGTCGTGGTCTGCGTCGTGGTCTGCGTCGTGGTCTGTGTCATAGTCTACGTTTTTGTCTATGTCGTGGTCTGTGGCTCTGTCTGCTGCTCGGCGCTGTCTTCGTTGTGGTCTGCGGCAGGAGTAGACCATTAAACTAAAAAAAACGAATGAATCTTGGCTGTATTCGTAAAAAATCTTTGTTTTTCCTACTTAGAATTTTATACTTTGGAAAATAAATTCGTGATATTGTCCAAATAGTGACACACTTTCTATATGTGTTACTTATGCTCCCTTTTGTCGGACAAAACTGGGCCAATAATATCCTCACAAGAGCAATAAGTGTAACGCTATCTGGACGAAGTCACTTATTTCTCTGCGTGTATAAAAGATTCAACATTTCATCAACAGCTATTGCAGCTATTTGTTTTTTTTTTCTCACTCGGAAAAATTGCAAAATTTTGTCCAAATAACGATGCACTTCTTACCCTTTATGGGTCATATTGACCCAGCTTTGCCCGGCAAAAGGACGTATCGTATAACACATGCAGAATTTTTGTCAATATTTGGACAATATTACTCAATTATTTGTCTCGTATGGCAGGTAATGAAGCTGAACCCGGTGATGGTGGACGAGGGTAAGGAGGTCATCATTTCGCTGCACCATCTCATGATCACCTTGGATTACTCGAAGGTAATATCTAATTGATAATATTCAATGAAATATTTATTATGTTCATTGTAGTTCTTGTCAACTTGTATCACTTCCGCCTAAGTCTTGCAGGGCATATTCACTCAGAGAAATTAGTGTTTTTATACAGACTGCTATATTCAGTGACAAAATATGTTTCAGATATAAAATATGTAATATCATCTATAATATATCATGCAGTTATGTTATCATACCGTGATTTGCAATTTTATTCAAGACGCACAATAATTGTGACTTTCCATTTTTTCTTACTGAATTTTTTTCCATTTTCTTAGCATCCTGATTTTTATTTCCAGTTCGGCATCCGGAAGAGCGGAATCATTTTTCACGTGACCCGTCAGCCTCCGCACGGCACGATCCTCCTCAGACCGTCCGACCGCAATGACACGTCCCGGGACACTGACTATCCAAACCCGGCGCAGGCGAGCGCGCGCAGCAAGCGTGACGTCATCATGAACATTGATGACGTCATAGTGCCCCCTGATGACGTCATGCACCATTACGATGTGATGATGCCTTCTATTGACGTTATGGAGCTTTTTGATGACGTCATGCGCCATGATGACGTTGCGATGGCTCTCAATGACGTCAGAAGGTCCCTTGTTGACCGACCTTTTCATGACGCCATGGGACCTTTTGATGACGTCATGGGACCGGTTGATGACGTCATGGAGCCCCTTGATGACATCATGATGCCCGTTAATGACGTCATGATGACCTTTGATGACGTAAACATGTCCTCCCATGACGCGGCCGTTGCTTCACGTGACATTATGCATTCTTATGTATCTCCTATAACAAAAATCAACTACGTACCGAACCATGAAATATTTCACGAATCTTTGCCTCACGACGTCGTGCAAAACACGCACAAAAACCCACGCACGCGCGATAATTTCGTACGCCACGACCGCGTCACGCGTTCACGGAGGAAGGCGCCGGGCGTTCACGACACGCTCGTATCGTTCACGCTGCACGACGTAGAGCGTTCTAGCGTGCGTTACCAGCATGACGGTACGGAGACGCAGCGTGACTCGGCACTTCTGCAGCTGCAGCTCATCACGCAGCCTGGATACTTGCTGCCGGCCTATCTGCAGGTCAGCTGCAGGATTAGCATGAGTACACACTTATTTTTATGAGTGACTTGTGATAATTACCAATGATACGTGATAATAGCCTGTGTTCACATGGAGAGAAATTATGGCATACTTTGTCCAAACAACGTAGCACTTTTTTCCTTGTGTGGGTCATCCTAACCCAGTTTGCCCCAGCCATAGAGCATATGAGTGCCACGAGCGATGTAAGAAGTGTCACTATTTGGACAACATGACCCACTTATTTTCCTGAGTGCAGCTGCGCCACGAACTCGTGTTGCCGGTTGCCATCTCGCCCGTCAACGACGCCCCGTCACTGGAGTTGCCAGAGGGGCCGACAGTGAGGGGCGTGAGGGGTGCCACTCTGCCCCTCACCACGGCACTCATCACAGCCCGCGACCCCGACACTCCTGACTCACATTTGATGTGAGTTACTCACTCATCATACGGAATTGTGGGTCAAAAACTCATCATGCTCACTAGTGGGTCATGAACTCACTCATCATACTCACTAGTGGGTCATGAACTCACTCATCATACTCACTAGTGGGTCATGAACTCACTCATCATACTCACTAGTGGGTCATGAAGACACTCATCATACTCACTAGTGGGTCATGGAGACACTCATCATACTCACTAGTGGGTCATGAAGACACTCATCATACTCACTAGTGGGTCATAAACACACTCATGCTGACAAGTGGGTCACAAACTTATTTGCAGTCCCAATAATATATAAGTCACAATTAAGCTCATTCGTCAGACATACTCACCCGTGAGTTAAGAACTCACGCGTCTGATATACGTACTTACTTGCTTGTGGGGCACAAATTTATTTTTTATTCATAATACTCTGAAAATCTTGGACATAGTCTGATATATATTCATTCCGGAGTCATGCCTATACTTACCAATAAAATTCGTTTAGTAAATTCAAGCCCAATTTTCTTCCCGAGTGCTTGTGATGGGCTGATACCGAAAATTTGCCTCGCCATTATTATTATTTTTTTAATTTCTACATTATCCTCATGAACATCCTCAGCCTTGGACACTTAATTAAACTCATAAATCACTTTCCAATTTCTACATTAAAATGTTCCCACCCACTTAGTCATTCCGCCAAACACCATTTTTTTAATTTTGTCCAGGAATGTCATAAATGAACACCGGATTTTTAGATTATTATCATAGAATTTAGACAATTTAGGATATTAAAAAAATCTTTTCGAATTAAAGCAATGATTTTTTTTTTGATCACAGGATAACAGTTCTCGGCCACAAAGGAGGGTACATATCAAGCAAAAACGTACCTGCAGGCCAGCAAGTAACGTCCTTCACTCAAGAGGATCTCGTCGATGGCAAAATATTTTACGTCAGTACTACGTCTGAAGACTCAAGACTTCTGTTCAAGGCCAGTGACGGTGAAAGTTCCAGTGTCCCTGTGGTCTTACGAATATCGACTTACGAACTGCAAGTGTACCTAGTGAACAATACGGGCATCAAGATCGTACATGGTTCTTCGACGGTTATAATGCCTACGAATTTGTCGTGTTCATCGAACAGCGAAGGCCAGAATATTTCTTTGCTATACCTAATCACGAGGAAACCGAAATTTGGAACTTTGCAGGTCCAAGACAGCGAAGGGAAATGGAATGACGTTTTGCAATTCAGTGAAGAAGAAATACTGGGTCACAAAGTCCGTTACACGCACCAGAAAGACAAACCGAAGCTTGACGGGTTTCATTTCAAAATTTCAGCTGTCGGAAAATCTTTTCCCGAAGAGTACCTCTTCGCCATTTCCTTTATCAGCGTCAGCGTTGAGGTGGTCAGGAATGCAGAACTCGTCATGACGGCCATAATGGAAAGTTTTATTTCTGAAGGATATTTATACGCTGTTACTCACCCTAAACCTAGTCCCCGTTCAGAGATTGTTTATACAATTGTAACTCTACCAAAGTTTGGAGGCATTTATTTAAGCACGGGGGATCTCATATATCAAAGGAGGCTATCAACCAACACTAACTTCACCCAAGATGACGTAACCAAAGGACGTTTAAAGTACAAGCTGAATTACGTAACATATTCGGATTTCTATGATTCATTTCTTTTCAGAGTTGCGAGCAATCTGCATGAAAGTAGGGAAGAGGTCTTCAAAATCTCGTACAAAGCGCCCCCTTTTGATGGCGTGGTGACTCAGCAGTCTCTGGTATTGAGGGAGGGCTCTTACAAAGCAATTAATGGTAGCAATATCCGCGTTACTGGTCCTAGCTTCAAACGGGTAATATATAGCGTTATTAAATCTCCAGAACACGGCCTTCTTTATGTTGCTGAACGCAACACCCGGAGTATTGTACGTCATAATGCAACGTTTTTCTCTGGTGAGGAAATAGACTCGAACGCCCTTTTCTACCAGCACGACGACTCGGAGAACTTCCGCGATAACCTACAATTCATCGCCATATCGGAAGACGCTAGGCCAAACTTCCAGATTGTAGGCTCTTTGAAAATTGAAGTTATTCCTCAAAACGATAATGCACCAGTCAGCTTAGTAAAAAAAGTCCTGAACGTGGTCGAGGAGAATTCCAGAACTATTACGCCGGACGATGTTCAGTACTTTGATCTTGACCTGGCGACTTCCCCCATGCAAATCCAGTTCACGAACATTAATGTAGATAGCGGTTACTTCTTCAACATCAACGCTGCATCGACGCCCATAGAACGGTTTAGTCAACAAGATATCAACGATCATGTAGTTAGGTTCCAGCACAAATCCAAACCGTACTCCAATGCCAGGTTCACCGTAACCGACGGACTGCTATCTTCAGACGACGAACTAGAAATCGTCGCGGCTGAACCATACCTTGAAATTGTTAACAATTCCGGCATCATCGTTGCCCGGGGTAGTCAAACGCTCATCACATCTTGGAACTTGAGCGCCATAACAAACTTGGACACTTGGTTACACAAACTTGTGTACACCGTGGTTGATGGACCTAAGTACGGCGTATTGAAACTACACACCAACGACCAAGTGCGGGCGGTTGACAGACATGGTGGTAGTTTGACGTTCACTGCAGACGATCTGAGGTTGGGACGTTTGTTCTACCGACACGATGGTTCTGCTCCGGAAAAAGATGCATTCAAGTTCACGGTGGAAGTTCTGCACATCAGCACGGGAGGAGTTTTGGATATCAACGTGAGTCCGAATTTGATTGGTAGCACATTTGTTTTGCTACTGCAAATATTGATGTTGTAAGTACTAGTTATTTGCCGTAGTAAAATCAAATTTATTTTCAAAATCGATAGTTTGTGTTTCTCAAGGGTACTTCAACTTTTCTATGCTCTGGATTTTTCATTTTAGACACGATGCAAGCAATAATTTCAACGAACATCTTTTAGAGTCATTAACAGTGCTGACAAAATAAAGTCAAAATTTGTTCTCCTAATAAGTGAAATTGCATAATTTTTTGTTTAGTGACTTTTGATGTCTATGTTATGTTCATTTAATGCTCCTTATCATCATTTTCATTCAAGATACCTACCACCAACTCAGCAGGGTGGAATTTGGTATAGGTAATAAGTGAACAGTTGAACAAATTACACTGCGCCATTGGTTCTCAAATTGGACAATTCACTCAGGAAAATGAATAAGTCATAATATCCAAATATTTACACACTTTCTGCACGAAGCACTTTATAATAAGCATTTCTACCGTGCCATACTGGGTCAGAATGTACAACAAAAGGGCAAAAATGCATCGCAACTCAGACAAAGTCTCGTTAATTTCCTTGAGTCATCTTTATAACTTGCATAATATTCTTAGATCCAGTAAGTAATTGAATATATAATGAACATATAATGAATATATAAACCAGAATTACCAGAATCCTCCATGCCAGCTGGATGTAACTCGCATCCATCTCTCATTTTGTCCAAGAAATTATTTTTATTACCTGGATACAAATATCAATAAGATTGCCGTTGCCCATACGTTGCATTCAAATCCATATAGATAATTTCCAATAAACCATAGCCATTTTATTAAATTGAGAATGGAAACGAATCAATAGTTATTATGTCATCGATAATTACTGTTATTGATAAAAAATGAAGGTACTATTAATAATCACTATTTTCAAGTTGGTCCGATTGTAATGTTATCAATAATGTTAAAAATTAGGGCAATAATAATAAGTAATCAGAATTTCATCCATTTCTTTTAAAGCTATAATTTTATTAAAACTGTTTATAATGAAAGTAATACCTATTAATAAACATAATTACTAGGTTATCTGATAACAACGTTATTAATGTTAATAATGAAGGTAATATTAATAATTACTTTTGTAAGGTTTATCTTAAGATTACATTGTTAATAATGTTAATTATAAGGAAGTATTACTAACAGGTCTTTAATTGGTACTGTGGACTGGTACTTGTGTTAATATCGTAGGTTATATTAATAATTGCTATATCCTATTTTTTATTATAATTATATTAATAATGTTATAAAAGAAGATATATAATATTAATAATCCAACTTATCAGGTATTTCCTACTTCGTACTGGGAACCATTCCATTACCACGCCTCTGTCAGCCTCTCTGTCGAGGAGCTGTCAAAAGCTACCCTGTCTCCCGTCCATCTGTCCCTCCATCACCCGTCTGTCCCTGCCCGTCACGTCCGTTATACCGTCACCCACCCACCCGTCAACGGGGTGCTTACCGTCACTCGTGCAGGAAAGATGAGCAAGGTGAGATCACTAACTAAATAACATTTAACATCTTAGAATAATTAAAACATTTATTGTTAATGCATTCAACATTAGTACATTTGATATTAATTCATTTGATATTAAATCATTCAACATTAATTCATTTAACATCATTACAGTCAACATTAATACATTTAATATTAGTGATTCAGCATGAATACATTCAACATTGATATATCTTCACTAAGAAATTTCGAGTACCACGTTTCCAGTTTACACTATAATTTATTTAATTTATAGTAACAGTGAGTACAATGTACTGAAGCAAAGTGAAAGTGAGGACAAATGTCCTGTAATTTTGAAGAAAATAAAGTACTTTATACGTTAAGCTGTTCTTACATCGTATGAAAATTGATCTATTAGAGATGCTACATTATTTTAAAATAAAAACATGAATTAATTGTGAACTTAATGAGACTCTTCGGTTAAAAGAGAAAAATTAGTTGGAATGGTACGCTGTTATTCCATGAGCTACAAAAAAGTCTTAGGATTACACTAATTACGAACGTTACTCAAAATGCTCTGCGATATAACACAAGTACTTGTTAATTACCGTAATAAACCGTATTCTTTACTATAATAAATATTTAAAATAGCACAACAACCGAATAAATTTGTTTTAACAAAACTTCTGTTGAAATCAAAAAGAGAAAAACACTTTTCATCTAATCAAACAGTTGGAGAACTGCAACAATGCTCCATTATATGCAGGATATTGTCTATGCTGTCGTGCACCCAGAGGAATTTGTCGCGTTGTTCAAATAACGATGCACAAATAGGCCTTGTATGGGGTCACCCTGACTCAGATTGGCCCGGTAAAAGGGCACTTTAGTGCCAAATTGGAAGGTAATTTTCAAAACAGGAATTTCAAAGTGGCATTTCCACTCTCTGCTCGTGCTGTGGATGAAAAAGTGTGATTTGGACAACATGTCCCATTAATTTTTCCCAAATACGGAAGATACATCAACCGTTGACGTAAAGAAGACGCTTATAAATTTGTCAATACAGCGACGTTTATCCCAACATCACACTAATTGTTCTGAGTGTGATCAGGCCATATGGTTCACGGCAGAGGAGGTGCGACGCGGCGTCGTTGAGTACAGCGCGACGCGCCGCAACGTAACACGTGACGTCATCAGTTACGTCGTCAGTAACGGCGTCACTGCGTCACCGCAACTCCACTGTAACATTCAGGTGCTGAGGCGTTATTAAGCTAATTTTTAATATTGTAAATATATATTATAGTATATTATATTATATGATATTATATTATATTATATTATATTATATTATATTATATTATATTATGTGTAATTGCAATAGTCTTGAGCTGCTTTTAATAATTTGTTCTTTGTTTACTAAAAGTATAAAAATTTTCTTCGCTGAAAAATGCAAACAAATTCAAAAGAATTTGATATAAATATGTGTTTAAATAAATAATCATCCTGCCTTTCATGATTATCTTAAATATGATCATAAAGCTTAAAGGGCTTAGGCCCCCTAGTCAAAAAGCCTTGCATCGTGCTCTTCATGAATCATGACTACGTATTATTCATCAACATTATGAATATTTCTAATAGCTGTACGTATTCATTTTATTTCTTGTTCTGACCAACACAGATCACTGAATGTATTGATTCAATTACTACTTTACTAAGTACTAATTTAATTACTAATTAGTTATTCTAATCCACACAGATCACCCGGCGCCGGCCGATGGTCGCAGGCGGGACCTTCAGCGTGCGGGAAGGCCACACGCGCCCTGTACCGCAGTCTGTCCTGCGAAAACTCACGAGTTTGCCCGTAGAGTTTTCTCAAGATAAAATCTCTTTCATAGAAAACCATCCAGCCTCGAAGTTTGATGGGAGACCGCAATATTCCTCTTCCAAAAATAATTCAATAGTCAACCCTGCCACACCGGATACTTCATTGGGAGTTAATACGTTGAATTCAACGCCAAGATTCGACGTTACAACGATTGATTCTACTTCCGGTTTTGACGTTCCAATAAACGAAGCAAAGTTTCACAGCCCAAATGTAGGAAAACTTCTGCCATTCTTCAGCGAAGAAGCACTGCATTATGAAGGAAATTCAATTCTTTTCAACCCGGACTTTGAACAGACTTCGCGGTACGACAGCGATTCAGTATTAGGTTTCAACGACAGAAACATTATGGCGAAAATTTCAGATAATCGAGCAATGCATATTGAAGATACTGACAACGACGTAAATAATCGGTATTACAGAAATTCCACTGAAATTCCGAGCGACAGCCTATGGACAAATATTCTTGTACGTAACGAGCCCAATGACCTGAACTCATCAAGTTTGCAAAAATGGAAATTCTTCGAGAAGTTTGAAGTGGTGAAACCCCCTAAAGAGGGAAAGTTGAAACTTGATTCTCGACCTCAACTTGCCGTTTCAACTCTAACTCGAGCTGAACTTGAACACGGGGAGCTTCTGGTAAGTAAGCAATATTTTAATAGCAATAATTAACTTATTAAAGCAATAGTAAATAAGCAAGCAATAGCAATATTTTAATTCACTATCATTGTTGATCATCATGGATCAATATTCATGACTCCCTTCTACGGTTCACTATCATCATTCCCGTTTCACGGGTAACTATCATTGTTCACTATAATGGTTCACTATCATGGTTCACTATCACGTTCCATAATCATTGTTCACTATCATGGTTCACAATAATGGTCCACGATCATAGTTCACTATCACGGTTCACTATGATGGTTCACAATAATGGTTCACCATCATGGTACTCTATCACGGTTCACTATCATGGTGCACTATCACGGTTCACTATCATGGTACACTATAACGGTTCACTATCACGGTTCACTCTCATGGTACACTATCACGGTTCACTATCACGGTACACTATCACGGTTCACTATCACGGTTCACTATCACGGTACACTATAACGGTTCACTATCACGGTTCACT
>NW_025946540.1:0-3571 GCF_000764305.2 Hyalella azteca
AAGACGTGCTCTTGAGGACATGTTGACTTGCCAGTTGCGATTGCAGACGCGAGTGCTGTCTGCGTCTGCAATTATGGAAGAAAGTCAACGGCTTACAGTTCTCCGTCTTTTATTCCAATATCCGTGCAAAATTCTAACAATTTATAATACTTATTTATATTTATCATTGTCATTATTCTGTTTTCTTCTGTAATCAGAAGGGCAGTCACTGCAGTGTCCCTTAGCCGTGCAGAGGTGCAACATGCAGTGCTGGATTGGACCCGATGAGCTTCATTTTTCCATCCATCCTAAATCCATCATTTTTCTCCTTTCATCCTAATGTAATTCCATCTCTTATTCTCTTTTACAGCTTTAGACTTTTAGTTACACTTACCTACCAAGTACAACTGCCTCCCAGTCCCAGGCTCCTGCTCCCAGACCCAGTCCCAGCCTAGTCTGGAAAAGTCCTATTTTTGTCTGAAATATCGCGGCTCTAATATCATATAATTTCAGTAGGTATGAAATAGTAACACGTGCATAAACTTTGTAAATAAATTTGCATTCGCACCTCGTAAATGGCTTTTCATGGCCGAGATATGGAATTCACGGCTCGGTGAAATAGAATCACGGCTCGTAGAAATGGAATCACGGCTCGTAGAAATGGAATCACGGCTGGCAAATCCATAAAACCACGGCTTGAAAAATTCAGTCACAGCTCGCCAAGTAGATATATTCCATACTAGGTCCCAGCCCCAGGCGGCAAGCCGTCCCTGAAACCCAGGGTAGGGCTGGCAAACCAGAGCTTTTTTGGAATCAGTTTATTTTTAATTTCCTCTATAACACTAGATTTATAACAATTTCTTATGTATGATAATGCTGGTATCCATGATACTTTACTGGTCTACTTTTAGGACTCAAAAATGAACTGGAGGGAAAGTCTAAAAAATGCTCTGCTTTGTCACTGCTTTGGCCGCCCGGTAGGCTACATTGAGCCTTGAGGCTTTACGCCAGGTGCTCCAATACAAATGGGCCAGCAGCAGAGGCAGGGTGCTTGCTTGGCAAGTTGGCTGCAATAGGAGCAGGATGAGTCCCATGGTCAGGAAGATGTGCCAGGTGCGCGGGAATTTATTTTGTCATTTTAACGACCTGTGCGGTGCGCCGTACTATGCTGGTAAAAAAATGCGCCGTGCTCCGTACTTTAGAAAGCTAAAATAGTTCTACTATTTTAGTCAACAATATACGCGAGTATATTGACTACGCGAGTCGAACTGACAATAATAAAATGTAAGACATGTCTGGGTTACTTCTGACTCTTCCGCTTGTCCGCCTTGTCGGATACGGAACGTACGGTAATCGTAAACTGCGGCTATTATACATAAGAAATGTAAACAGACGGTGTTCAGTGTTGCCATATGACTTTGGAGAAAATTCCTTCTAAAATAAAGTTCTAGATTTCTCATTCACCAAATTTCCGTATCAAGAAAAATCATATATTATTGAAAGATAATTAAAGGCATACTGTACTGAGTAATGTGAGTATTACGTCTGTTCCTCCACAAACTGCTCGTGCGCGGCAGCGCAACGTAGAATTGATGGCCGGGATTGCGCGAACACGTGCAAGAAGAGAATCAATTTTCAATACATTGCGCCAACTGTGCACAGCAATAGCTTAAAGAAAGTGAAAATGCACGGGAAAATTCACCGAAAACATACATCATCCTGAGTGTGGGATGAGTCATGAGCACAGTGCCGCTGCTGGCCTGCTGCCAGACGGTGCCAGCCAACCCCCTTGTATTGGAGCGTGCACTGGTTCCATACTTCCATAAAGTTCCATTCCTATTGTAGCAGGATGAGTGCGCTGCTGCAGCTGCCGGTCTACTCGTATTAGAGCGAACTCTCCTCTCATTCCTTTTGTAGTGGGACGAGCAAGCTTCTGCAGCTGCCAGCCCGCTTGTTACTTGTATTGCAGCGTGTAGCCTTCTGCTCCTATTGAAGCAAGTGCACTCCTATTTTTACAACACTTCCCTTTAACTTCACTTCTTGTTTGTCTGTCTGTCACTCTGTCTGTCTGTCTGCTACAAATCTTGTAATCAAAATTTAATACACTTCTACTTATCCTATCGATCTAAAATTTTGCCCACTTGTGTAAAGTTGGGGACAATGCATGAATCAAATGTCAAAATAAACAATTTTAGAAATTAAAAAAAAAAAAATTTCAATATTCAAAAAATTGAAGAAATAATTTTGTCTCCTACAAATCTTATAACTGATATTTGACACTTTTACCTGTCTAATTGAGCTGAAATTTTGCACACTGGTGTGAAATCAGAGGCAATGCACGAATCAATTAACAGAATAAATAATTTTGAGAAAAAAATTATATATTAAAAAAAATATATGTATATTTAAAAAATTGAAAAGGTCATTTTTTTAATTTTCGAAAATTAGTTGAGAAATTCATTGTACATCTGTAAGATTGAAGATACTGGATTCTTTGAAAGTGTTGTCTTTAAAAAGTAGTTTTTAAACATATATTATTAGTCACTGTGCTTCTCGATTACATACTACATACTTAACTACATAGCATAGTGATAAATCAGAGATTTTTTAGAATTAGTTCATTTTTAACTTCCTCATTTACCCAAGATTTAAACCAATTTCTTGTGTATGATAACTGGCTGGTACTGGTAGTACTAGTACTCTAGTAGTATCCAGGATACTTTACTGGTAACTGGTCTACTTATGGGACTCAAAAATGAACTAGAGGGAGAGTCTAAAAAAACTCTCTGCTTTGCCACTATTCTACATAGGGCCCCGATAGGGACATGGTCATATTGAAGGCATTTAGAATGCCACCATCTTGGCAATGACATTAAATGCCAAGATATGGATTTTTAGCCCAAAGCAATGCCAGCCATTTTTCAAGATCCATTGCTGTGTAATTTCTAGCAAGATTGCTGCAAGCAACTTTGAATGGTATATCCCTTACTCTCCACGACCCCATTGTATCACTTGGCATTGTATCACTTAAACACATTGTGTTTTTAAGTGATGCCATGCTGTTACCGGTGTCTCAACGCGGGTGAGACGAACTCGTCGCCTACTTTAGTTGACTAAATTGGTAACAAAGATTGAGTTTAACTAGTATGATGACTAAAGGTTGAAAAGGAAAATGAAACGCAAATACTGGTTCTAATAGCTATTGGGATCTCATACAGTAAAAGTGACAGGAAAATGACAGAACAAGGCATATGTGTAAAACTGACTAACTGAAGCTGAACTAAAGGTGACACCAAGTCAGAATGCACACAGACCAATGAGTAAGATGCACACCAATAACTGCTTCCAATGCAAGCCAGTTAGGAGGTTTATAGGGTGCTTTGGAGCAAATCACTCAAGAGGTTAGGAACTAGGGAGCGTGGGACAGCAATTTATACAGCACCACACTTTAGAATAGTTTTTGGCATAAATTTATGTAATCAATTACTGATCTAAACCTGACCTGAAAAGAATGAGAATTATTTTAGTTGAATTTATAAAATAGTTAAACACTTCAATATAAACACACAGTAACACACATAAGAGGGAAAAA
>NW_025946540.1:4213-19712 GCF_000764305.2 Hyalella azteca
GATTCCTAGATTCTCATCTCAAGATTGCTTCAACGGCCTAGAACTGTCTCTTATACACATGGAGATGTGTATAAGAGACAGAAACACTTCAATATAAACACACAGTAACACACATAAGAGGGAACAAGGGGACAACATATAAGAGGAACAAGAGGGTGTGCTGCAAAGTAGCCTAAACCACCCCCGCCAACAATGCCACTATGACAACAAGTTGACCTAAAGTCCTAAGAGTTTTGTTGAAGATCACGCATAGTTACTGTCACGTCAGAGCAGTCAGGCACTCAGCTGCACTAACACATGTTCAGCTTACACCTTACACTAAAGACAAATGTTATTGTGGCCATTTGACTGTTTTAGGATAAAATAAGAGATTTAAGTTAACACATGCAGGGACTTAGTAAACAAGTTTGCAACTCATAAATGGCTTTTCATTGCCAAGAAATAGAATTCATGGCTAAAAAATGGAATCACGGCAGGCAAATCCATAAATCCTTGGCTCAAAAAATTCAGTTGGGGCTTGCCAAGTAGATATATTCCATGCTTGCTCCTACTTGATGATGTCTTTGACTCTGTAATTACTGTAGGACAAAGAAACAATGAGGGGGCAGAGGTGCAGGAGAGTAATAAGTGACAGGAGTCAGGAGAGCCAAGAGAGGACCTCTGACTGACCCAAGTTAGGAATTTAAATAGTTTAATTTCAGATCAAAGACAATACTCACCTAAAATTCTCATATTAAATGTGACCATAGTGTTACATTCAAATAAATAACATTACATTTACTTATTGAGGTTTCATACTTAGAAGGAGGAATAACTTTATAAGTGTCAATGTCAAAGTACTGGAGCCTTTGTTGCGTTGCAAGTTGCCATTTCCTCCTTGTCGGCTGAGCAATGCAATACAATGCAAACAAAATGCAATTCACACAGTTAAAAATAATGAATTTAGAATTGTGCAGTAAGATATCTTGCTTACTTTTGTAGGGTTAAAAATGACAACAATGACTTACTTCTGTGGGACTGGGGACAAGGGTTGCAGAGGCTAATGGTTATGACAACACAAGAGAATTATATAATTATAATTATTACAACACAACAGTCACATGCCATATGCATTGCCTGGGGGGATGTCACGGTCATGCAAAATAAACCTCATAAAGCAAGTATTTTTAGAAACCTTTGTGGGCCATTGTAAACTTTGAATTTTTCAATTCTCATTAAATTTGATAAAATTGAATAATTAATTATTGATATTGTTTAATGCCAACTAATAAACTTCGTGGCACAATAATTTCATTCCATATTTCTTCCATTGCTGTAACTCCTAAAAAACTCTTCACAGATAGACTTCATTACATACAGCAATCCCTTGATTAGCATGGTTTTGAATACCGCGGTTTTGATTAACGCGGAAAAAAAATTTGCAACCTACCCTTAGTCTACGCGGTGCCAGTTTTGATTAGCACGACTTTTTTTTTTCACAACTCATCATTTTCCCGCCTCTAGCCAGAGGTGTTACGTTCGTAACAAAAGTGTTACTTTTTGCTTATTAGATCTTATGTTGTTACTTTTGTTACAACTTTTGGAAAAATTCACCAAATAATGTTACTTTATGAATTTCAGTCAATAATTCTTCAAATAAGGTCCCGTTCCGTAGGCACTCGTGCTGACTACAGAGTCGGTTTAACCACGTCTTGTCTCGTTCATAACTCGAATGGTCGAGTTCGGCAACGTTTGCGGTAATTGCGCCATGCCGATGCTCTAGTTACTTGTTAGCCTTCAACTGGTCAAGATCGCTGCCATATCTACTGCTCACTTTTATCAAACTACATAATTTTCCTTGATAAATTACCGTCATAATTATGGACAAAAAGGGACCGCTTAAACGTAAAAATATCACTTTGTAGACTAAGCTTGAATGATGAATTGAACTAAGCAAAATATGATGAATTTTAGTGGAAAACAAATTATTATGTAACTTAGCTAGTTTTGAGGATTCATTATAATTATTCCCATATATTCTTAAGTTTGATTAGCGCGGTTTTGCTTAACACGGTAAAACTCGGGGATTTATTAACCGCGTTAATCAAGGGATTGCTGTACTAGTAATGGGGGAATTCATGTAATGTGAGTTCTTATATTTTACTTGAAAATTCTCATTTCAGGTGATAGATTTCACTTCTTATGAAGCATGGGAATGTGGGATTGCAACTTTTATTAAAATTCAGTAGCATTAACAATTAACACATACCTAGTTCTTTACATCAGCAATCAAGGTCTAGAGACTTTTACACATTTTATTTTACCAAATGGACTGATTGGTCTCAAAGCAATTTTGAGTGATGTATATTATATACCCAAATTATAGTTCATTTAACAAGTATATGATAGAGAGAGAAACTTTGAAGTTTCTCAATGTTAACAGCATTGAAATCCATAAGGAAACATAAATTTTTACTATTTTTAGTCACTTAATTCCTTGAAACTTGAATTCAATACGGCCTTTTATTTCGAAGTTATTCAAATTTAGTATCTGTTGGACTGTCGGTGCTTCCTGCCAATGCTGTCTTAAGTTTACTTAGTACATGGATGTTTCATGCATATGAGGTGGTGCTGTGGAACAGTTTGTTAAGGAGCCCTCCATGTTAACTTTTGAATTGCACCTTGGGATATTTTAGTAGGAGTGTGGTAATGAACTGCGGAAGTTAGAAATTTTGTGAAAGACAAGATAGTGAATCACAATTTTTTAAAGCTGCAAGTTTTGATGTATCTTGAAAAAGATGAAAAATATTTGTGTTAACAGTGAAGTTTGAAGTGACATATGATAGGTACCTACTGATATCCAAGTATAGATAAGTGTTGTGAGAGTTGAGTTAGGTAAAAAACCTTTATCTATTTGTGATGCCATGTTACAGATTTTAATTTATGGGCCCGCATCATCTAATTTATCCCATTTTGCAGATAACATTTTGATGTGAGATGCAACTACCACAATGAGTGCTCAAATTAACTCTGAGTGTAGCTCTAGTAGTGTGGCTGTGGTTCAAAGCTCTGACTCTCAAACTGTACATTCAACTAGGAGGAAAATTAAAATTGATAGAAGTTTTTCTCTTCATTACACACCCAAAACTTTGGAAATTAAGTCTGAGGCTCCTGTGAAGTTGGAGCAAGAGAGCATTGTTTCATCTTCAAATTTGGACATAGCTGATACTGAGCTTCTCAATGAAGCTGATGTCTCGTCAAGTGCTGAGTTGCTTGAAACTTGTGAAGATTCTTCCCAGTGTGGACGAAGCAGTGGGAGATGGGTAAGCTTTTAGTGATAGTGATTTTCAATCCTTGCTGTGCTTCAATTAAACCTGTGTCCTTTAATGTTGCAGTGCTTCTTTATTGCTTTGTCTGGTACCTAGTTCTTGAGACCCCCACTAATAATTGCTTGTGAAATATAGCATTTCACTTGGCTTTACTCCAAGAAGAAAGAAGGGATATAGTCAAATGGGGTAAGACAGGATCGCAGCCTTCATGGGGTAAGAAAGGACCAGCCCATGGTGTGCATTCTAATTGCACTAAATTTAATTTGACAAAAGAATATGTTAGAGCAATCATTGCCTGTCATTTCAGTGTTTGTTTCAACCCTCTTCTGCAAATATTGAATTTCTGGCTAATTTTTAAAGAAAACCTATGTGAAGAAGGGTCACAAAATAGTTAACCCTGTTTAGGAAATAAGCTGTGTCTAATGACAAAAAATTTTTTGGCCTGGTTTGTGGATGTAGGCAGGTAACCTCAAGTAATAAGCAACTTTTGAGACATACTTAACATTCCTACCTGCTACCATCACTGCCTGACATGTATTCTAAAATGGGGTAAAAAAGGACTGGACATGGGGTAAGACGGGACCACTAAATGATCCTGTTTTACCCCACAAATGGTCATATCTTACACCACATATGGTCCAGTCTTACCTCACAAATGGTCCTCTATTACCCTACAGTATATCAAAAATAGTTTTTAAAAGAATATGTTATTATGCAGTAACTGGAGTATTTTGGTCAAAATTTTTATCTTTTGCTCACTCTCACCAAATTTCTTTGAAAATTTCAATCTCGAATAAGGCATTATTGCTAAAATACTGGAGTTTCTTGCAAGTTTCTTGGACTTCTTATTATTTCTAGCAAAAGTAAAGTATAAAATGATAATTAACTATGCCAGCTATATAATATCATCCATATTTTTTGCTCAAAAGACTAAATGGATCATATGGCTGCATTTAATGTCAACAAAGTTTTCTCGTGACAAAACCTCCAATGTGACTGATATTAGAGTTGACTTCCCACAACACAAAACAGTAACAAGTGGTTGTTTAATCAAATAATGTCTTTCTAGATGGATAATATTGAATACTATCAGAATTGAACTTTTATTAGAAACCTTGTAACATAAGAATTACCAGTTGGTCCCATCTTACCCCAATGGGGTAAGATGGGACCAGCTCACTTTTTTTAATCTGTACAGAAAACTATGTTAGATGCAAAACGTCTGAGTTGTAGCTTAGAAGCCCATTGCATAAATACACCTTGTGATAGGTTTAGGGTTTTTTAGTTATTCATGGTATAGATGCTACAGGATTGTTAGTGATTTCAGTCCTGTCTTACCCCATCTGACTATATATAAGTGATTCTGTAATCTCATTGTGCCTAATAACACCAAGTAGTAATCTACATCAGAGCTAGTAGTAATGCAACTCATAAACAATGAGATACAGTACTGAACTCAATAATTCTTTGCATTACAAACTACTGCTTAACATTCTCTGGTTTAGGTAATTTCTTAAGTTTTATTTATGACAAGGGTTAAAATTTTATTTGTATTCCTTTATATTCATTATGGCCATCAACAGTATGTTGGCGTTTTGTTTATCAACTTTGCCCCTTGTGTTATTGTCACTCATTTCATGGAATGGGAATGTCATTCCATTATACCAATCCCGTTCATTTGGTAATAAACAGTATAGTCTTTGAATGCAAGTTGATAGAGACAGACTTGATCTTTGAACCAAATCAAATTATTAGATTTTAAATATTTCCCTTCTTTCATCACTTTTTCTCTATAATATGTCTATAATGCAAGAATAATATGTTCTTGTTTGCAATGATCACTGTAACAACTACGCTGTACAGTAGACAGTGGTGCAGGCAATCATTTTGATGTCTAATAAATTTCTAAGCAATCTTGATTCATAAATTATAGCTTCTAGTACATCATGGATTGATGTTACAGTTGTGCAGAATTTGATTTTGTTCCAGCTCTTTTTATCATTTTAAACAAAGGGTTTCCAAACTGGAAGCCCCTTGACTGGATCTGAGGGCCTTGTAGATAGTTGAGCAAATCTTTGGAGAGCTGACCTATTAATAGTCGAGAATTTTTTGTCCACCAAGCGCATATTGAAATGTTTACAACCTAATGCAAGATAATCTAGTAGTGATTTGCCGTTGATGTTACACTCTACCCAATCTGATGCAGCCTTCCTATAATTAAATTCTAACTGTAAACTTACTAAATGCGGTAATTATTATCACATTCAGTAATTTGAAATACTGCTAATGCAACATATTACTGGCTAATTTGTAGTAATATTTGTAAATTTGTAAACAACAGGTACCTAGTGGCAGGCAGAGGATGGTTCTTCTTCTACGAAAAAATATATATATTTTATAAGTGGATTGTCTTATAATTAAGAGTAGCTGTAATTTTTAGCTTTATATGTCTACTTATTTGCAAATTGTTCCAGTGTAAACTTTGTAAGACTTTGATGAGAGATAAAATTTCATGGCCAGAGTATTCATGGACATATTTATATGCCATAATTATCCATCAACGCATTATATTGACTGAAGTATTGTGTGACAGATTTTTTGTGGGTTATCCTGTATTTTAAGGACGGAAGTAAATTGGGAATTAACCTCATTACTTTTATTAGGGTATAGCTCAACAAACAAAGTAGTATTGTCCATGTAAACAAATGTTAACCCTAACCTAAATAATTGTTCCTTAAATTGTATTCTGCAATTTTTTTCTCATTTTTAAACATTATTTCCAATTTTAGTCAGCACGATCAATCACTTGTCTAAATTTTGAGTTGGTGAATGGCTATACTAATTCAAAAGATGTTAGGCTATTAATATTTCTTTGTCTAAATTTGTTTTGTTGAAGTTTTTCTTATTTTGTTTTCAGGTGTTTGGATCGGCCTCCACTGCTGTTGGGAGCTACTCGAGGACTCTTCTGATTGCTGATAACAGCTTCAAGCATCTTAAATCGCACTGGCCAAATCATGCAAAAGTTATACCTGACACCGTCATGGTGGATAAACTACGTGTGAATCAAGTACCAGGCATTCTTCAGGAATATTGTGCTGAACATGCCCTAGAAAATAAAAAGGTACTAGTGTTTGTCCTCACTAGATTTGAGGAAAAGTTGATCTACATCGAGTCACCTTTGTGCAAAAACAAGAAATTTCTTCCTAAGAAACATGTGCCTCTGAAAGAGATTCGAAACAACAAGTCTCTCGAGCCTCGCGACTTCATGGACGTCATTCAAAGAATTACAGAGGAAGCTTTACCATCAAAGATCGTATTTCTGCCTGTCTTACCTTTTAACCTAAAAAAAGTTCGCTGGCACATGATAAGTGCACACAAGAAATTCACCCACCATCAGATTGATCCTGACAGATACGAAGCCAACGCGCCGCTGGTCTCTCATTCATATGCATCTGCATGTGCACAGCTCAACAGGCTGCTGACTGAAGCTTACTTTAAAGAAGGATTTGATCTCTCCGCATGGAGCATCGTCTCGTGGGCAGATAGGGTTTTTCCCGACGAAAGAAAATATGTTCCTGCTCTCTTACCCTTAGTAATCAATGGGAGGATACCACATACTAAGGTTCTTCACGACACTACCTCTCGTCTCTCGGAACTTATTGAACGCTGCGGAAAACATTCATTTTCTTTGCTGGTGTTTCTGGTTGATGGAGATATGACAGAAATTAGTAAAATCTGGCCTAAGGATTTTCCTATCACCACTCTTTTCGAAGAAGTACCCTGTGAATCCTGCCCTTCTGAGTGCATAAAAGAACTATCATCCAAACACAAAGAGGAGAATATTTTGTTTGTTTGGTCATCTAGTGTGTCGTACTATTTGGAATTAAAAGATTTTGATAAATGTGATGGGCACGATAAATTCAACTATCCATGTATTGGGAGTACTTCTTCAAAGCAGGCCAAGGTAGAACAAATTATTTCTGTCATTCACCAAACAAAAAAACTTGTAGAAAATCTTCCACACTGTACAGTGATATTCACTCCTCTTTATCAGGCTAATTACCAGCGCCTTTTGCAAGACTTGTGTTCGAAACACCACAGTCAGTTTAATCATAATCTGGAGAACGATTTTACGTCAGACTTGTGCAAGAAGGAGGATGAATTAATGAAGTCACTCGTCTCCGACGTTAACGAAAAAATTTTTCGCGAGAATACTTCCTCTGTAGATGTACGATTTAACGTATTTACATCGCATCGTAATCGACAACCTGTAGTGATGGAGTTTGAAGGTTTGAAGTTGACTCGTACATCCCTTGAATCTCTGGTTGATGTCATGGCCGAGCAGTTGCTATCCAAAGTCATGCATGGGCGTACAAACAAGACCACCCTGTTTGAAAAACGAACCCAGAGTCTTAATCAATCAACTAGGAAACAACAACAGGGTGGATGTGCACGTGGAAGCAGAAGTCGTTCTCCTGGCCAAAGCTCCGTTTTCAGCATGCATGTTCACTCCGAGGAAATCTACGACTTGCGTAGTTCGTTGCGTCGAACCAACGAAGTATCCGATTCACAGAGAAGAAATTGCGCGACACGTACATCACGTGGAACTGAACTGAAAACTCAACTTCTTGATCAAATCCGTAAACGCTCGGATATTCGAGGATGTGAGGACCCTGAATTACAAGAATGGTCTCAGAAATCCAGCGTCGCGACTCGTTGCAGTCGACGTAACTTCGACCACTCCAGGCTATCGAGGGTAAATAATGCAACAACAGAACATGGAGCTTGCACTTACGACCAAAATATTCCGCTGAGGGACGATTTTATTGATTTGAATTATCATCATGATTACGACGATAGGGCAGGATTTGAAGACAGTTCACGGGCGTCCCGGTTTAATATTGTAACTGAACTTTTGCGCGGCGAACATGGGGGTCAGTCTTTGAAACGACACCGTGATACTTTACTTGGAGATGAAAACTTTGTCAGACATGACTCTTCAGTGGCTAGCCATTCTCAACCTCGCACATACCGTAGTCGATCTCCTCGTGTTTCCAGATATCCACGGATTAGCTCGGATCGATCTCCTTATTCTCCTTACCGAGATTCACCTATTTTCGATAACAGACTGTCTCGTACCCGAGATCGTTCTCCCGCGGTTCAAGACCGATCTGCTAACATTCCTGTTCGATCTTACCCTGTCCGCGGTCGTCTCGTCGAAAACGATGGCCGACATCACCCTGCCTATGACTCAAAACGTAGTAGATCGCCTTATGACCGCAACAGTTCTCCCTTCCGCTCCCATCTTGTGCGTTATCCCTCGTATCGTGACAGTTCTCCATTCTATGATGTTGTATCTCCTCGTTCTAATCACTTTCCTGGACGCAAGCATCCCCGTACTTCACACAATCGCTTATCTTTCCCTCAAGGATCTCCAGATTTCCGAAATCATCGAACTCAGTCTCCTGTCTTTACTCGGTCCAATAGTTTTCGTGTGCAATCGCCTTTTCGAGATCGACAACTATCAAACAGTGTTTTGTCTCCCCTTGGCAATGAATCGTGTGGTTTCCATTTCAGATTACATTCTTCTGATCGAGCTTCTTTCACTCGTTTTCGATCACCCAACCGCAACTTGTCGCCAATATCCCCTCCTGACCTTCGCAATCCATCGCCCGGTTCACTCTCGCACAACCGCTCTCGTAGCCCACGTTATCGTTCACCTTACCATCGCAACCGATCTACCAGTCCACGGCAGCGATCACCTTACCACCGCAACCGATCTTCCATCCCACGGTATCGATCACCTTACCATCGATATCGATCGACAAGCCCACGGCAGCGATCACCTCACCAGCGATACCGATCTACTAGTCCACTGCAACGATCACCTTTCCGTCGCAGTCAATCAACAAGCCCACGGCAGCGATCACGTTTCACTCGCAGCCGATATCCTAGCCTAAGACACAGGTCACCTTTCTCGCTCAATCGATCTCCCGGCCCACGACATCGGTCTTCTTCCATTAAAGATCGATCTCCGTACCAACGACATCGTTCTCCTTTCATTCTCAACCGATCTCGCAGCCCACGGCATCGGTCTTCTTTTAGTAACGACCGATCATTAAGCCCTAGAAATAAGGTGCTAGAATCTACCGATAAGACACCAGGTAAACATCGGCATCATCGTGATGGGTCTAAGAACGTAAATGATTCATCCAACCGCCAACAAAAACTCCTTGCTGCTTTGAAAACCTTGTGGGGTATACACGAACGGGAGTGCGATACTTACCGTAGAGAGCCAACTCTTCATCCTGATTATAAAAAATGGCGGCAATGGTATCTTGAAAAGCGAGAAAGATCCAAGGCAGCTGCAGGCACTCTCGTGGAAGAAGAAATTGACAAGGCGTGGCGCTCGCACATGGAAATGTTATTTACCAGAAGTTGGAATGAAAAGAAGACCAGCTGCTTATCCGTGATTGAAGAAAACGAGCGAAATTTAGTCAAAGGAGAAAGCCTTGATTTGCTTGTACCTGGCAAGAATGAAGCAGTTGAGTTGCGCGAACATCAAGATGGAGATACCTCTGTGTCAATCCCACAGTTCAGTGACCTGTTGGATGACGTTGGCTCTGAAATATCCTTAGAAACTGGCGCACGTAACCACCACAAAGAAAATTCTAAGTCCGACCCGAGTCGTGGAGTGACTGGAAGTGCATCAGTTAACCGCAATAATGGCGGTCTTGCAGGCGATTCCGATGAACTAGTGAGATCCACTGACCCTCTCGAAGTTGTTGAAACTTTGAACATGTTGAATGATATGCCAGATAAATTTGGCCAACTTTCAATGCCGATATCGGTAATTTTGCGATCTGCAAGGGAAGCCAGGGATAAGGGCCAAGATCCCATGGACATTTTCTCACAACAGGAGCAAGATGTTCTCCAACTTTGCCACCAAAAACTGACAAATCTAAAGAAGTCAGACTTGTCATTTGTTCAAAAAGTAATAGTTGACGAGTGTCTGAATCGAGTTCAAGCCTTGCTTATACAAGTTCAGTGTAACCGTGATCCAATGTATGGTCTGCAGATTGAAGAAGTATCAAAAGAAATACAAGGACTGTCTGCGTCACAGAGCATTGCCAAGATTAAAGAAATTGTTACAATTCATGGAAGGGATTTTCTGAAGGATGGACAAATATTGAAAATTTACATGAATGCTAAGCAATATTCAGGTTGTAAATAGGAGAGAAACAATTCCGGGTGAACCGTGGGTACCGTCGTACGAATTAACATGCTTTTGATAATTTTTTTCAAACCTTAGTTAATTAACGGATCCATGAAACGTCGTCAAGGCTCTCTGTACCCAAATAATTTGTAACTTGACCCATCGTCAATAGACAAGGTTTTAGCTTGTACAATCTGCATAATTCAATTCGCCCTCAATTTGATTGTGCTCAATGCTGTAATACGTTTTTATTTTTTAATCAATCCGATGTCTCCACGGGCAATTCTGAGTTGCTCTATTGTTTTATGTTCATACAATATGCGTATATGGCTATCTGAATTTAACTCGATTCCGTTGAAAAAGTTGAAATTTTTTTTAGATTCTATTTTCATTTGTCAAAAGTTTGTTTTTGAATGAATGATAAATAATTGATTTACTACATCAACTACAATTGCCTCAATTAGCTGATTACCGTGCAAGTCTCAGTCTGGTGGTTTTTGTCCTCTAATTTCATATAAATTTAAACAATAATAATACGTGATTTTATTTGTTTTGCTAGATTCCCCCTATAAGTAGAATAGAATTGCTAAATTATCAACTAAATCATGATCAAGGCTGATTATTTTCGTTTTTTTTTTTTCAGAATACGCTCGATTGCGAGTATTCCATGCTTCTGAATTCATCACTGAATACATACTTTGCTTATCGAGACTGCGAAACTTAAACGAACTGGAGTTCTATCGAAAATTTATATCGAGTAACGATAGACATAATAATGGTTGGAAAGTCCTTTCTTACAGCGAGAAAAGATCCATTGCATTGGTGGGGTGGAAAGAGTTCCTACTAATCAATACTTGCAACTTTTGACAACCAAGCTTCAGGCTATGGTACCGAAGCACCATATGAAAAAGGTTGGAACTGGAAATACAACAGGGCTTTAAATACCGAGGTGAAACATCTGAAAAATGTTATGTTATATAGTAAATCAAAATACGACAATGATCAGACAAATAACCCAGTGCAGATTGGAATAGTTGGATTAAACAAGTAGGTAGGAACCGACTTGTAATACGCTATGCACCTTTTCTATTTGAGAGAGCCTGGATGGTTTATAAAATCGCTCCGATAATGATTTTCCTCTTCAAAAATTAGTCAAAAATTTTTTCGTAAGTGTTCAAATAAATTTGGTGTCGTATCCCGAGTGTTTTTTCACTTATATGATTGGATTTCAGCTTCTTGATGTATGAAATTTGGTGGAGTGGTTTTATGGTAGACCATTTATATTAGAAAAAAAGGGAGGGATTGTTCAAATTGCGTGGAAGGTTGAGGAGTAATAGTTCGATGTTGTTATATTGTCATGGCTGCTATTAACCTGGAACGGTTTTGCTAGAAATCTTCGAACCTTCGTTTATTTGTGGAAAAGGAACTTGACTCAGAATTAAATTTTTTTTAACGGGTCTAAGTATTCAAATTTTTGTAAGATTCTAATAAATATTGCAACATGCATGTGAGCCTGTAGGTTATATAAAATCGCGAAAACAGACCTAATGGCAGTTCACCGCCCCGTGTCTCTCGCATGTACTCGTATAGTCCCCGACTTCCTGCGGATATGTGTTACTGTTGTCATTCCTCTAGTGGACTCGTCCGAGGTGGGTGCATCAGAGGAGCTACGCGGAGATCACGCCGTGGTTGAACTGGTTTATAATTCAACCATGGATCATTCAACATAAAACTGCATGCGAGTTTCGGGATAATTATGAATAGTTAACTATTTTTCATAATAATTACAGTGCAGTACGTTTTGTCAAATAAATAAATTATGTAAGGTTCGTCTTGAAGTATAAACGTATAAAAATATAATAATGATAAATAAAATTATTTATAATAAATTATAACAAAAAATTCTAATCTTCCCTTCAATGAAACAGGTACACATACACAGCGAGTTTGTTCTCATCCCAATTTGTGCAGGTTATGATGTCGCAGCTAAGATTGTAACCGAGATAATTTAATTTGGTTGGTTTGCTTCAACAGAAAAATTAATTTTCTATATTTCGATCTAAACCGCTTTGGTGACCAGCACCATCAGGTTATTAGACCTTGTGATGTGGCTGGCCTCTATACATTCGCAGATAAATATTAAGCTTATAACAAATGTGCTACGGTTTATACGAATAATTTCGACTAAATCAGAATTAAATTGTGATAATTTTTCGATTCATAGATCCTCGTGAATGGTCTAGATGACATAAGTAATATTATTTTCTCGTATGTGCTGCTCAGACTTCAACTGTCCCAGTACGCAAAAATGCTCCCCAGCTACAATGGTTTAAGGCAATGCAAAAATATTGCTATTTAAACCGAAGCCCCCATACCGATTAGTACAGAGGAATGGACTTTGGCAGCAACGATAAGCAATAGCTCATTTCAATGAAGTTAAGGGCCTTGCAGACGAACAACCCAGCACATCCAAGGGAAGGACTTCAACTGCGCTTCAAGTCTCTTCAAATTTATTCATTTTATTAATGAGGTATAATTGATTTTAAAAAAGCTTGGTTTCACTATAGAAGCACCTCATCTATAGAGGGCTGAAAAGCTTCTCCTTGTGGTTTACTTTGGTTTACTTTTATAGAGTTAAAGTTGAAAATTAAAAATGAGCTCTAATTACGATGTACGTACACGGTTATTATAAAAGTTAGACACAATTTAATAAATTCGTATTTTTATTCAGCTATAAATTTAAATGATTCATTTATCCACCAATGTATAGAAAAAGTTTCAAAGTTTTTTATTTACATATTTATAAATGCTCTATATTTCCTTTTTGTGCTCCGAAATATATATCCCCCTCCTAAACTTTTTGTACGTCAGGGTAGCGCTATAGGACGCACAGGAAATGAAGATCTGGCTCTACACTACTGGCCACCGAGATCACCTGATCTCGCTTCATGTGATTATTTCTAATGGGGTTACGTCAAGGAAGCTGTTTACAAACCGCCTCTACCAGCAACTCTACGTCCCGCCTCTACCAGCAACTCTACGTCCCGCCTCTACCATCAACTCTGTTTATATCTCGCCTCTACCGTCTACCAGCAACTCTGTTTACGTCCCGCCTCTACCAGCAACTCAACTGGTTGATCCGAAGAACCGTATCATATCACTGCTGCAGTGCACTCAGTAACAGCAGATATGCTTTCCGCATGTGGGACGAGTCTGGCTACCATTAGATGTTTGCTGTGCAGCTAAGCTAAACTAAGGAAGCTAAGAGTACCATGCCTAAATAACCATTTAGCATAAAATCGGTAATGTTTAGAGGGGTCATAGGATCATGAAGTCGATGGCGAGGGGTCATAGGATCATGAAGTCCACGAAACTTGTGACAGGCTGAGGCATGCTTCGAAGTACTTCTATGAGATGAGAATAATTTTTTAATTGGCGTGGCCTCCTGTCGAACAAGCAATTGATAATTTGAGTTTCCGAATGGTCTCACGTAACCCTTCTGGCTCTGAAAACAATTAGGTGAAATAATGATTTTGAAAAAGTGGTTCAGAGTTAAAGAGCAACTCATACTTGACCTCTTGCTTTGATCTCTATTCATGCAGCGCATGATTTTGAAAGTATGCATGGTTTCGAACCTACGTCTCTCTGTTCCGATTTTTCTGTTCTTACCCACCAAGAAACCTTGACTAGATTTTTCACAACTTGCTGCGGGTTTAGTACTGCAACTTTCTGCTCTGATCTTGTATTCTAAATTCTAAGATAAATAATCGAGTGAATAAAGCAAAATAAACAAGGCTCATATTCATATTAAATATCTTCTGAGTTGAAATTCAAACACTGATGAACGACAACACACTTCTTCCCGTCACACTTTCATTTCATAACTTCCTATTTCCATGTCGCGCCTTTTCTTGGTCAAATCCTATAGTTACCGAATCGACACTTCAGCGGACTCGGCTGCGGACTGGCCTGCGAACTCGAATCAAAACCTAACTTGACGTTCAACTCACCCAGCCATAAATCCATCAATAATGAACGGATTTTAATTAAATTTGAAATATGAGTAGATAATATCAGTAATTTGTGGACGGAATTTTTTCAAATTTTTACATCAATAACTTTTTTTATTAATACGGAAAACCTAACTTCATTTTCAACTCACCCAGCCATAAATCCATAAATAATAGACGGATTTTATTCAAATTTGAAATATAAGTAGATAACATCTGTAATTTATGGACGGAATTTTTTCAAATTTTTACATCAATAACTTTTTTATTAGTACGGAAAACCTAACTTCATTTTCAACTCACCCAACCGGTATCCTAGTTCCACTATGTGATGTCTATGGGTTCATGAAATCATGTCGCATGACAATTGGCAACGATATTAATACGGGATCATTGGAGCACGACGTATTGACCGTCAACTATGTGGAGTAGTAGTTAGTGAGCTGAAACATTATTGGTTTAAAGTTCGTGTGGTGAGATGCGTCAATTAGGTACAGCTGCTTAGGAGCCAGGATGACAATATCTATAGCATTTAGAAGGTTGATATTGACTACAGGGCTGATTTGAGTTAATTTGCTGGTCTAGGGCTGGCTGGGCTGCGCACCCATTATTACACCTACAAATGTCTACTTGAATTATAGTATTGACGCTTGCAGCAAAAAAACAAGCCTTCTTAAATGGAGTGGCTATTTTTTGAGATCGATCTTGCGTAAATTGCTTAAAAATTGCTAATATTTAAATTTGTAGCAACAAATTTTAACTTTTTACTGATTTTTTACGAACTAATCAACTGATCATAGTCATCATATGATGTAGATTTTTGTACCTACCTCATGTTGCCATAGCAATCAAGCGATGCTCGTGCTGTCCCCTATTGCAAGTTGTATGTGCGGATGATGTACCCGCTATTGGCCGCTAATATAGCCTGCGTAACCAGTTATTCACCACCTCACCCCCCCTTCTTC